>NC_060951.1:63665881-63768040 GCF_022045245.1 Lucilia cuprina
TATGGAAGTTCTGGTAGTATCACTTCCATAGAAGTTAAAAAAAATCACTTCTTAATAACATTCAAAAAAGAACATAAAAATTACTTTCTGAGAATGACTTCAGATTTAGTGAATTTGGAATCAAATAAAAAATACAAGCCTGTGTTAAAATCATAACTTCTTTAGGTCCTTTTTCAGTACTTTCATGGAGTTAATTCTACTTCTATTTCGCTCCTTTGAAAGTTCTTTTTTTGCTGGGTCTAGTCCATATGGACAAGTCTATTGCCCTAGATTGAGGACAAATATATTAATTAGTTTATTTTCTTGTCTTTGGCCTAGTTAGTTGATTTGACTAGTCTTTTGACAAGCCTATTGACGTGGACTAGCTAACAAACTAGTGGTTATTGTAGATCGTAGGTGGTGGATTCGATTCTCACCTGCGGCACTGGTTAAGGAGTACACAGCAGTCCAGATAAAAGCTTAATTCTAACTAACTAAAGGATTGAATTGATACCAAAATGGGATTGATTTGAGCCCGATTCGTACTTGATTGTATAACATATCAGCTAATTTTAAAAATGTTAATAAATACATCCTACTTTCTAAGTAACTAAAAGGTTAAAAATGATTAGTTAGGATGCTATTGAAGTTATTATACCCTTAACCTTCGCGAGATCGTTATATATAATTTATGTTTGAATTATATATGAAATGGGATTGATTAAAGAAAAAAGGAGATTATAAATGAGCACAACATGTTCTATAAAGATAGAAATAGGAAAAAGGGATTCAACTTAAGGTCAGCAGAATGGATATAAAGTGTTAAATAGGAACTTTAGTTTTTAAGATACTAATCGGCCCCACTGTGTGACATGCATTTAAACACATAAGAATGACTTTAAAGGAATGTATTGTTTAGTAAATCTTTAACTTTCAAAGTTTGAATATAAAGAAAAGAATTGTCTTCAAAGGATTCAGGAAGAAAACCTTGAAATCTTATAAATAGTTAAGAGTCTTATGTCCTTGAGGATTACATATTCTGTATAAACTGCAGAGTTCTAGTTTTCAAAGCACTTCTACAGAATTGATTACTTTATATAAGGAATCACACAGGAAAAAGGTGGTTGGAGTGAAGATCTATAAATGTGTATGTGTGTAAGTGGATGTATGTGTCAATATTATTGTTGTATTTATTCCTTTACTTTATCGTTGTTGTTGCTGTTGTTCTATGTGGCTGAGGTTTTTGTGGTTAACTTGGTCGATATCCATCGGGCTCATATGTATAGAACAAATAAATATAAAAGAAACAACAAAAAAAAAAACAGTTCATTTACTACGCTTGCTCTCAATTATTTTGCCAGGCAAAAATATACTCTCACCCTCATTCTCTTAAAAATGTAGTTTATTTTTCAGAATTGTATATGAATTGTTGTTTTTTTGCTGTTGTTGTAGCATTTATTTGCCACAAATGAAGTGGGTGTAGTTGTTTTTAAGTATTTTTCCACCAAACAACCATACAAATGTTAGTAAATGTTACATTTTATTTTTGTTGTTGTTACTGTTTGTTTGTCGGTCTGACGATTTTTACCAACCATTTATTAATGCAAACATATACCGACACAGAATTACTTGTGAATACATTTAAACGTATATTGCACACAGTTTTTTTTCCCCACAACCAAGAATAACGAGAAGTTGCAAAATGAAACCCAACCCACAAATTTAAAAAATAGACGATTTTTCTGGGTCTCTTTTGTTTGTTTCTTTGATTTTGATTTGAAAACAAATGATTTGTAAAAAATAATAAAAAAAGAACCAGCTTCAGAACCATTTTTTATGGAATTAATTTGAATAATTTTGAAATGAAATGTCGCTGTTTTTGGCTGCGTAGGAGTTATAAAACGTTTTGGAATTTTAATAGGAACTGGAATACGATTTTTTCATAATTATAAGAATATCTATAGATTTCTGTTGAAATAAAAACTTATTTACTTCTACATCGTGTTCTTTATTGAATCCACCTTAAATCAAGGAAAAAAATCACAAAACAAGTACGTAATGAGATCATTTTGATACCTATAAGGCTTAAATGTAGACCTTCGTACTTGATTTAAGTATTTTGTACTTGATTTGTACTTGATTTTTGTATGAATCTTGACAGTTTTAATACGAAAAACTTAGAAATAAATTCTTCTAGAGAAAATTCAATTGATACTAGGGAAAGGAGCCTTTCAAGTAAGAATTCAATACTTTGAATATTTGAACATTTTTTTATTAAAGTTTTTGTTAAAATATCAGAAATGCTCCTGAAAGCATTTAAATTAACTCTTTAACTCTTTCACGTGTATATACGGGACACCGATGTCCCAAGTACTTTTGAGTACACAGCTACAGTAAATGGGTATTTCCAAAGAATAATAACTTATTTTTTAGAATTTGATGTCACTTCATGCTAAAAAGGATAATATCTTCCGATATCCTTCGAAAACACTTTTTCCATTTTTCATCAAAAATTATCAATATACGTCAAAATAAAGTGTGTGGTGAAGTTTTGTACATGAAAGGGTTAATGCAATGAAACCGATTTACGTTTTAAAGCCACAATAAGTATTTAATAATCATTATACTATGTAAACACGGTTGTGTATGTGTAGAAAATGTCTAATAATACTGTCAACTTACATATTTTGTCTTGCAATATTTAAGGCAAATGCTTTTTCTGACAACGTTGCAAAAGAAAATTTTTATGTTCAGATGATTATTAGGCATTTTCTGAACATTTTACTGACAACATTGTAAGATTTGACAACCGTGTTTCACGGCTTTTTTATTCAAATATATTGAAACATACGAAATTTTGAAACATTTTAAACGATCATTAAAGGGTTAATTTTGCTAAAATTTGTTACTTAAATATCTTGTCAAAATCCATTCATGCTTAATACACTGAGAGAAAAAATATATACGCCTGGTACCAAATTGACAACAAAGTGTTTATTATTTTTTAATAACATCCGCTGTCAAAGTATATACATAAGTACGACAACACTATAACGTACTACTTACCATCTGCATTACTTAGATGTACTTTAGTAATGACTTTCTTTTAATCTGATAAAAAAGTAAATAAGCGGTGGTGCAGTGAGTGAAATATTTGACTAACAAACCAAATTCTCATATTCTAGCTGTCTATTTTTATTATCATTAAAAAAAATAAAACAACTTACTAAACAACTTTTTTGTAAGAGAAATAGCAAGTACTTCTTTAACTCCCTATTTGTAAGCGAACGTGAAAGTAACGCAATAATATCAACGTGTTAAAATAATGACTTTAAATGATAATGAAGATGTAGTGAAAGAGGTTTTATTAGCTTTTTAACTCATTACTTTTCAATACAAGTTTTATCTAGGATTCTCTTCTTTTAAGAAAATTTTGAATTTTTAACGAAATATTTGAACTTTTTTTATAAAAAAAAATTCAACGATTATTAAATATTCCTTTTTCGAATAATTTTATTCAGATCTTTCTGTTGACATCATTATTTCACGAAGGACAAAAAAACAATACAATTTATAATTACGTATTATTAATTGTTCATACAACTTTAAGTTGAATTAGAAAATATTCGTTTCAAAACTGCAGACATCATGGAGCGTATTTTTTAATACCATTTTTTCTCTTATTTAAGAGGGAGTCACTCTAAAAACAGAATGATTAAAATTTAAAAAAAAAATGTTGTTAAATTTTTTATTGTTGTTATTTTTTCTAAAATAATTTCAAAAACAATTACACTCATCATACTCCCACACACACACAAATTTACTCACTCAATCTAACACTCACTGTGAGACAAACAAATCATTGTTATGATGATGATGATGATGGTGGAGACTGTTTTTGATAGCCGTGGACAGTTTTAATAGGCTGTTAAAAGCACAACAGAAACAATATATTAAAAAAAATCCTCTATTTATGAAAATAACAACAAAATTATAATGGCCGTTTTCTAATAGCCTAAACAACAACAAAAAAATATTTAAACAAAAAACCCGTTGTTTTTTTTTCTTTTTTTCTTATTGAAATGACACTTAATCAAGCGTGACGCAGCGGCAAAATATTGTTAAGAAATAAAACAACAACAAAAACAGAAAAAACGAGGACTTAAGTACAGTCTTGTTGAATTTAATAATTTAACAAAAATTTTAATGAGATTTTTTTCTTAATGATTTTTTTTTCTATCTTTTTTGTTAAATATGTACAATAAACTGGTCTATAGTATAAAATAATAATAATAATTTTGATCAAAATCTGTAATTATTAGGATTTTCAAACATTAGCTGTATTTAAAAAGAAAAATGTTTTTTTTTAAGATTTAATAAAAGATTTAAAGAAAATGACACGCGCCATTAATAAACATTTTTCTTTTGTTGTTGTAATACTAAAAAGTCTGCAGTTTAATTAACCCTTTTCTTATTATGTTAACACTTTTCTCATATGGTTATTATCAAAGGTAGTTATGGACAGGAAATTTTTGGTAAATTTTTAATTTTTTTAAATAAAATTCCTATAATTAAAGAAAATTTTCCTTTTAGTAAAAATTTTTGATCATTTTTGATTTGAATAAAATGTTTGATTATTATTTAAAAAAAACAGTTTTTAAATTAAATATCAAGTTAAATTAAAAATTTTAATTAATTTTCTCTTCTTTAAAGAAAAATCTATACAAAATTTTTAAAAATTAAAAAAACTATCATTGAATTGTTTTAAAACTCTTCCATAGATTAGTTCTTCTTCAATAAAATAGTTCTTAAAATAGTCCATAGGCAAGTTCCTAGATCAGATCTTAGACTAGTTCTTAGACAAGTCTACAAACTAGTTCATAGAGTAGTCCTTAGTCAATAGACTAAATCTTTGAATAGTCCATAGATTTGTTTTAAAACTAGTTCATAGACTAGGCAATAGACAACTTAATAATAACTTAATCGATAGCCAATAGACAAGTTCTTAGACTAATTCATACACTAGTTCTTAGACTTGTCCTAAAACTAGTTCATAGACTTGTCCACAAACTAGTTCATTAACAAGTCCACAGACTAATTCTTAGAATAGTCCATAGACTATTTAAAATACTAGTTCTTAGGTTTGTCCACAGACTAGTATAGTAACTAGACTAGTCCATTGTTAATAGACTAGTCCATGGACTTGTTCTTATACTACCGCATATAATAGTTCTTAGACTAGTCCATAGATTAGTACTTACACTAGTCTATAGACTAGTTCTTAGACTAGTCTATAAACCACTTCTTAGACTAGTCCATAAACTTGTTCATAGACTTGTCCATAGACTAATTCTTAGAAAAGTCCATAGACTATTTTTTAGACTAGTTCGTAGATTAGTCCAGTTCTTATACTAGTCCATAACTAGTCCATAGACTAATTCTTAGACTAGTCTATAAACTACTTCTTAGACTAGTCCATAAACTAGTTCATAGACTTGTCCATAGACTAATTCTTAGAAAAGTCCATAGACTTTTTTCTAGACTAGTTCTTAGACTAGTCCATAAACTAGTTTTTAGACTAGTCCATAAACTAGTTTATAGACTATTCCATAAACTAGTACTTAGACTAGTTCTTAGACCAATCCATATTCGGACTAATCTATATACTTGTTAAGGACTATCCTCAACCATAGACTAGTGGGGAATAAAGGGAGTAGTGTTGTCAACATTTCATTTAAACATTTTCATATCAAATATAACGGGGAATATTTCTCTGAATATACTCTGTATTGTGTTGTGGGATCCACTGGCCATTCAGCCACAAATCAATGTGTTCTCGATCCCTAATTTTAACGAAACAAATTCCAAAGTAGTTTCAATATAACTTCATCATTAATGAAAACGCTAAAACTTTAATTTAGTTTCAAATTATTTCGCCAGAAGCCTAATGAACATATAGAGTAACAAATAATAAATAAGAAAAAAAAAGAGTTAAAATTACTAAACGAATTAATCAAATTAAAATAACTCAATCAATTCATTAAAGAAACAAAGGAATAGATTATGGAGTAGAGTATTTCAAAAAAACTAGAGCAAAACAATTTGTTTTTACGTTTTCAAAACAAAGCAACAAAAAAAAAATGATTTTCTTTTGTTAACAAGATTTTTTGAAAAATATGATTTTCTAATGACTTCATTTAAAACTCAAACATACATGAACAAAGATTTAAATCATTATCATTTTTTAGTTTTTTTCCCCCGCAACAACACGTAAAAGTACTTTAAATATTAACAACACAATGGGATTTATTACCAGTTAAAGAAGAAAAAAAGAGTTAAGAGATTATCATTACAATAGTAGATTTTTGATTTTAAACAATGAAAAAAAATCATTGTAAAAAAGAGATAAATCAAATTATGAAGATAACTTTGTTTTTAATGAATGGTAAATATTTTTGAAAAGGAGTTAAGGTTTAGTTTTATGTGTTTATGAATTAAAACTAAAGGATGTTTTAGCTTTCATAAATAAACGAAAGTGCGTTCTGAAGTGGTTAACTTTAGGACAGATATGCGGAAAGATAGAAATTCAAATTATTATAGAAGTTCTCGTTTAAATTAAAACTGTTCCTAGAACTTTTATTCCCCCAGTAGTCGTGCTAATTAGTTTATTACAACAAATGTTACTGATCTAAAGAAGCAAAAAAACAGCAACTTGCAACACATGTTGTAAGTCAAACAAAACACATAAAAAACTGACATGCAATGTCAAAATAATATTGACCTTAACTAGACACATGTTTCACAAACACAAAACATTTGTAATATTTTCAAATTATTGCAACACAAACCAAAAAAATAAAAAAAGGCGCAAATGAATAAAACACTAATCTTCTTCTAACTAATTAATTGCCGAAATTGAAACCCCCAGAGTAATGTATGAATGAACTGCTCTCATATATAAATGAAAACTTTACCTGTTAAACCTGCCTCAAAATATTGGCATGTCCTGTTCGAACGTCCTCAAGGGGCAGAGATCAAAAGGCACACAAACAAGTAGTTTCAAAGTAACCAAATATAAAGTATTTTTAAATCGATTATACAATAAATATAATGTCTATAATGAACTTTGGAAAAAAATACATGATATTGCGTGCTAAACTAAAAATAAAAAGAAATGATCAAAAATATAACGATCATTGGTGAGGAACATGATCTTCGGCTTTTGTGAGTAGTAAAGTGCCAATAATGTGTAAAAGGTCCTTTGCTGTATTACACGCTTTTTTTGGTTAAATGAGTTGATTCTTATGGTTCATGACATGAAACCTTAATAAATGAGAGATAGAGAGCAGTTTTATACCCTAAAAAGATGTCAGTTGCTGTGTAACTTACTGTCTTACATATATACACGCTTCACAAATCATCTCTACCGGGGATGGACAAGTCACTACTATTTAAGTAGGACTAGGCAATAAAGGACTAGTCAATATACTTGTCCATAAGCTGGTTATTGAATTTTCCAATAGGCTTATCATAAGACTAATCAAAAGTCTTATGATACACATAGGGCAAAATGACGTTTTTAAGTTATACACGCCTGGTACCAAATTGACACCAAAGTGTTTATAATTTTCCGTTGTCAAAGTATATACCTACATACGTACAATAACACTACATTGCCAGACAACGCAATCTTGTCAAAATTGCAACAATTTGTTGTCGAAATCAAAATTTTTATACACATCCGTTGCCTAAAAGTTTACAAACGTGGTTAGCTCACTATTGACAACGGATTGTATCAATTTTGGTACTTTTGTAAAGGTCTTTTCCGTCTGTGTACACTAGTCCATAGACAAGTTCACAAACTAGTCAACAGATTAGTCCATACATGGACTATAGTCCATAGACAATTTCACAAATTAGTCAACAGATTAGTCCATACATGGACTATAGTCCATAAACAAGGACTAGTCTATAGACTAGACCACAGACTTGCCAATAGACCAGTCAGTAGTCTAATCTAAGGACTCCTCCATAGACTAGTCCAAAAACTATTCAATATACTAGTTAATAGTCAGTAGCCTAATCTATGGACTAGTCTATACACTAGTGAAAATAATATTGAATAGACTAAGCAATATATTAGATAATAGGAAAGATAGTAGACTAGAAAGTGGACTCGTCCATAAGTAAACCTGTCAGTAGACGAATCCATAGACTATTTAATGTGCTCGTCTATGGAATAGTCAAGGCTAATACATAGACAATTAAGTATACTAATTTATAGCCTAGCCCATTAACTAGTCCATAGACTAGTCGAAAGATGGTTAAAGTACTAGACTACACAACAAACTAATTAATGGACTAGTCCGTAGATTATTTATAAAAAAGCTATTATGTAATTTAGTACTTTTAATTCTATAAAAATTAAAATTTCCCAAGCCTGATATCTACTAAAACGATCATTCATTTAAAATACACAAAATAAAATACTGTTTTTAGGGAAGCATTGAACCTAAGCTTGGCAACGACTTGGTTTTTCTTTCTTTTTGTCTGTGAACATTGACCATGATTGCATGCTGACCTAAGGCCATAAACAAGCAGGGTTAATGTGACGACTTCTGTGAGTGAACTTCTGAAGTGAACAATTTCCCCTCCGAACACAAAAAAAAACTTATAAATGACGTAAAGATCAATATGCAAAATATTTTACATGAGAACAAGTATGAATGATTTTAAAAAATCGCATAATTTCATTCATGACTTTTTTCTTTTTTATTAACTTTCAAATTAACAACTTACCTCTACCGCTACGTCCCACAAATCTAAGATCATTAAATTTAGCCACTTGATCTTTCATGGTTGTCTTCTCATTACGCAATTCAGCACAGTAGTTTTCATCATTTCCGGCCCTGATATATACATTTGTGCCGTCTCCCACATCTACCAGGGCCACTACTTTAAAGGCAATTGGCAGAGTTTTATTGGAACGCCAATGGGTGGGTAGAGCAGAACAGAGGAAATAGGGATTGCTAGTGCGTACTGTAAAGAGAGCAAAAGGAAAAGACATGATATTAATAAGAAAGTAAAATAACTATATTTCAATAGTTTAACTACATAGTTTTCTGCAGGATAATATAGTCAAAACGATCGCCAAAATGATGAGATCACTTAATTTTATCCTATTTATATATATTTATCATTTTATAAGTGAATGTAATATCTGCTTTCAAAAGCAAACCTCATCATTTTGATACATACATTAAAAACTTTCTGCTGTATAGGTACTTGTCATATTGCCCTTTTTGTCGATCATTACGATCATAATTTTACACTTCAATGATTTAAATGTGTTGACATTGATATGTTAGCTTCAATATTTCAATACTTAATTTAATATTTATTAACCTGACACTAATTTTTGAATGAAAGTTGTATCCTTTTTTGTACATGGACATAGTGTGTGAAAGGATTTTTTTTGATGTTTCTGTTTTTTTTTTTAGTTTGTTAAGAGAAACCTTATTGAGTTTATTTCAGATTGACTTTGATTGAGATTTTTTGGCATGCGTTGGTTTTTAATTACAAGTCATTGAAATGAGCATGTTTGAAAGTGTACGTTGGTATATGTTTTAAAAAAATATCATATTGAAAGTATTGTTTAAAAACAGGATTTTATTATTTAAAGTTTTTATTACTTACTTATTGAAGGTTTTAAAATAATAATGAAAATAATGAAATATTCATAGTCTAGTCTGTAATCTAGTTTATAGTGTAGACTAACGTATAGTTTATAGACTAGTCTATAGTCTGGTATATAGTCTAGTCTATAGTCTAGTCTATATTCTAATCTATAGTCTAGTCTATAGTTCAGTCTATAGTCTAGTCTATAGTCTAGTCTATAGTCTAGTCAATAGTCTAGTATATAGTCTAGTCAATAGTCTAGTCTACAGTCTTTTCTATAGTCTAGTCTACAATCTAGACTAGTCTATAGTCTACTCAGTCTAGACTAGTCTATAGTCTAGTCTATAGTCCTGTTTATAGTCTAGTCTATAGTCTAGTCTATAGTCCAGTTTATAGTCTAGTCTATAGTCTGGTATATAGTCTAATCTATAGCCTAGGGTATGGTCTAGTTTATAGCCTAGTCTATAGTCTAGTCTATAGCCTAGTCTATAATCTAGTTTATAACCTAGTCTATAGTCAAGTATATAGTCTAGTCTATAGCCTAGTATATAGTCTAGTCTATAGCCTAGTATACAGTCTAGTCTAAAGCCTAGTATATAGTCTAGTCTATAACCTAGTATATAACCTAGTCTATAGTCCAATTTATAGCCTAGTCTATAGCCTAATCTATAGTCTAGTCTATAGTCTAGTATATAACCTAGGCTAGTCTATAGTCTAGTCTAAAGTGTAGTCTATAGTCTATTCTGAAGTTTAGTCTATAGTCTGTAATGCAGTCTAAAGTCTAGTCTATAGTGTAGTCTATAGTCTAGCTATAGTACAGTCTATACTCTAATCTATATTGCAGATTCTAGTTTAAAGTCTAACCTATAGTCTTATCCATAGTGCAGAATATAGTCTAGTCTATAGTCTAGTTAATAGTGTAAAATATAATCGAGTTTATGTTCTAGTAAATAGTCAATTTATAGTGTAGAATGTGGTCTATATTATATAGTCCTGTCTACAGACTAAAACTTGTTCCAAGCATATAACTAGGTTCAAATATTTTCAATAGAACTATTTTAAACAAGATCATTTCTAAAGGTAACAATTAAATATAAACCTAATCTTATGTTTCCTTCATAAAATCAGGAAAGGATCATTACATTCAAATCTAAAAAAGTAAAAGCTAATTAATTTTTTAATTATCGGTAATTATTTTTCAAAGCGACGGCCTGCTTTCCTTTAGAAGCCGGCACAGCAATAAAAACTAACGCAAAATTAAAGTTTTATGTGCAAAACTATTAAATGGTTTTATTAAAATTAAAATTTTAGCCGCTGCATGTAAAATAAAAGAAACTAAGCGACGGATTACTCTCTACTATATGTCTTGATTCCATTTTTAAAACATGTAAATATTGGTTGATGAACTTCTAAAGTTTGAGGGTGATATATATTCTGGAACTTAAAACATTGTTCAATTTAATAAAAATTAATCGAACAAACAGATGTACGGACATAGGTCCATCTGCTTACTGATTTAAAGTTTAATAAGACCTAGACGATGTGAACTAAAGCGATGACATTTTCCCAAAATGTTCTCTACTAACTAGTTAATTCGATTTCTTTAGATATTCAAACTACTTACCCAATTCATTTGGAAACTGTTGTTGGGCTTGTAAAACGGAACGTTCTAGCCAAGCCAAATCCTGGTGTATAACATTATTGTTGTTATTATTACCACCACTACTACTGTTATTGTTGCCATTACTGCTATTGTTGTTGTTATTGTTATTATTTGTACTATTATTACTATTCACTGTACCATTACTAGCACCACCATTTGGTGAATTACTACCAATACTCGCCGAACTACTGGCCACTATAGTATCGGAAGCCATACTCCCAACCTCGGTATTCCAATGTTGTGGCGGATGTGAGGCAGAGTGGGAGTGTGTGGTATGATGATGCTGATGGTGCGTGGGATGTGAATGTAAGTGGTGATGATGATGGTGCACTGAAGAAGCAGGAGGTAACGAAGAAATCACCATATTGGCGGTGGCAGTTGTTGTTAATGAGGGCAAAGAAGCCGGCGATAAATATACGGATGATGATGTAGTTGTTGTTGTTGTTGATGGTGAACCGTTCGTTGAGTGACAATTACTAGAGGAGGCAGTTGCTGCTAATGTGGTGGTAGCACCAGTAGCTGTGATGCTACCACCCAATAAAGAAGAATTTAATAGATTTCCTGTTGGATTTAAAGTTGAGCCGGAATATTGTAGAGTATTAACGGTACTGGAGGTTAAATGCATTCGCTGTGTTAAATAATTGTTGGGAGCTATTTTGACGGTTTTTATTTCAGAGTTCTTAAGATAAATGTTAATGGTTTTAGGGTGAGAAGGTTCTTAGTGGAGATCTATTTAAATATTTAACTTTTTTAATTTGAAAATTTTTGTTTTGTTTTTTTTTATTTTTTTAGTTTTAATGACTCATTTAAGTTTTGACGGTACAAAAGTCCGCTGCTTATAGTTTTAAAATTTAAACCACGCTGTTGTTGCGTTTATAAAGTATTTTTTTTTGTTATTAATTTTTATTGTATTTTAAATAAACGTTAAAATCGAACACTTTTTTTTAAATTTTTTTTTACTTTACACATAAGTGTGCGTGTGTGTATGTTTTGAGATTGTGCGAAGCTTAGCGCGTATTTTAATGAGTTCGCAGAAATTAGGTGAATATTAAACTTGGTTTTCGTTTTTGTTTTAAAACTCAACACAGACCGGTTCAATTTTCGGGAGAATCCATTCATTCATTCATTCATACACGTTGTTGTATGTCAACAATTTGTTGTTGTGATTTTTGTTGATTGTTTTCTTTTTGGTTAATTTGTTTTAAAATGATTTCTTTTGTTTTTAACAAAAATTTTATAGTAATTTTTTAACAAAACTATTTTTTTTTAATTAATGTATAATTTTTTTTAAATATTAGTTTTAAACGTTATAAATTTGTTTTAACTTAAAATTTTCTTATATATATTTTTTATGTATTTTAAAGCAAATAAAAATACTTTTTTTATAAAAAAAAACACTACACTTCCGTTTTTGTACGTTTATTTATACAATTTGATTTTTATCACAATTTTTAAAAATTGTTAAAATTTGCTCTTAATTTATAATTTCCGGTTTCCTTTTAATTTTATATTTAAATAAATTCTTTTACATAAAATTCTTTTATTTTTAATAAATTTTTCCTCAATTTATTTCTTTTTTTATAAAATTTTCTTAAAATTTGTTTGTTTTAAAAAAAATTTAACTCGTTTTAAAAAAACAAGTGCTCACGCGCGCTTTATCAAAGTGTTACTGGCACTTAACCTGGCCACCAGCATCGGTTTAACCATTAAACAACAAACTCTAAAACGTACTGAGGAGCTCAGAGTGCAAAAAACACTGAAATCCAAACATTTACACAAACACACACACACACCTACAACTCAGCAGCAAGTAAATTTGAAATACATTCGTTTGTTTTGTACTCACAGATACACAATTGTTGCTATTGCCTACAAAAACAACAAATAGCTAAACTTTTCTGTTGATAAGAATTTTTGTGTGTTAAAGAATGAAGAAAAAACAACAAAAATAAATAAAAAAACAAAATGTATAAAAATTTTTTATTAAATCCCTATGTTTTATCTCATGCTCTTTATTTTACGCTGCTTTCTCTTAAATTATTATTATAAAATACTCTTAGTAGTAATATGCAAATAACGGTTAATTAATCAATAGAATTGTTATTTTTCTCCCAATTAAAATGTTAGTTAAATGGGAAAACCCAATAGGAATATTTAGACTCATTTAAAATAAATTTTAAATGAGTTTACTGCCAGGTTTTTTTTGCCCCTAATTATTTTAGGTATTGTTATAAATCCGATCTTAATGAAAATTAGATCACATTTGGACCTACACAAGGGTGAATTTACAAGTATTAGTATCGAATAAATCACGTATTTGCGATCCATGACTCCATTGCATAGGGTACGATATATTGAAATTTTTCATACAAGTCTTAATTTAACCGGCTTATTAACTGCCGGTTAAACGATATTCGGTTATTGACACTGAGGCCCTGAATTCCCACCTCCACCTTGGTGTTATCGCAATCCCGGCGAACAGAGGTGTTAACAACACCTCTAGTTGGCAGGAACTACAATTTGGTATTACAGTCTAGTGCCTGGCTTAGTACTTGCATAGATTGAAAAGAGGTCGAACCAGAGCACCACATAATCTAGTACTACGGGTGGGCAGAGGCTGTTTTTAAAACTCAAATTCGCGGGAAGAGTGAGTTGCGGTTAAAAGACTGATATAAGATAAAGACAATATTTCGGATAAGTTCGGTGCAGTTGACGAAACAACAGATACCCCACAAAGGAGTGACTGTGGGACTAAGCGTTGGAAATGAGTTGGTATTAATTGTATATGGCACGGGATGAATGTAGGGTACGGCGGGCTTCACCTACCCGTCTACCTATAATAAATGTGTCGTATGTTTTTCTCTTATTAATATGTCGGATAAATGAGATGTGTGCTGGGTGAAGGATAAAAGGTATTATATACAAATGATACCATTGAATTTGTCCTTCTTGTCCAGATATGTTCAGAGTATACATACTTTGTTCATATCAGAATTACCACAGTGTGTCCCTGTGAGTAAAAACAAAGTCTGGGCTTATTTGATACTTCGTACTTCGCTCTACCAGTTATTTCTCTAGGATGTGATGATCAGAGATTAGATAGCTGAAGTACTTGAGCAAAGTGTTTGTACATGGACCGGCTCAATCAATGTACAAAATTTGCAACCTGCGTGTAAGATACACAAATGGGCAGTGGTGAGTTGTTTATTTTTTACTCAATGGTTGAAAAAGTACCACCGTGGGATAGGACATCATGTCAGGTACTTCGACATTCATTTGTGGCCCTGTATAGTTAGTAAGTTAGTTAGTTAGTTAGTTAGTTAGTTAGTTAGTTAGTTAGTTAGTTAGTTAGTTAGTTAGGTAGTTAGTTAGTTAGTCGCGCGAAATTCCAATAGATTTCACACATACTTTCAGATTTTGCCCAACGATTCTCTTAAATTATAACACTCTCTTAAAATTACTAAAAACAAAACAATAACAAAAGAGCCACATTTTCCAAACAACGCTTATCTCAATAACACTACAGTCTGCGACACACATACTCACTTACCACCAATCAGAAATTTCGTTTTAACGATTACAAAAACAATGCAACATAAAATACTTCATGTTTGTTTGCATGTTTTTTGTGGTATAAATGGTGCTCAATTCTGATTGGCTAAAGGGTCTGGCTTTTATTTGGTTTTTTTTTCGTAAAGTATGCAAGTGTATTGTTCAATGTGTATGTTTGTTGCTGTATGTAGTGTTGTGACTTAAATTGTTGTTGTTGCTAATAATGCTTTGCTTTTGTAGCTTAAATGGTTAATGGGGCGTGTGCATGTTTATTGTTTTTTTTTTCTTTTTTACAGTTAAAAGATTTTTATCTGATTTCATGTTTGAGTTTTTTTGTAGTATTTTTTCATGTGTTAAACAGTTGTTTTTATTATTTTTACAACTACTTTTTTTTAATTTTTCTTTTACAATGTGCTTTTTTATGTATCTTTTTAAAAAGTTTATGAGTTTCTGTATAGAATTCCATTAACGTTTTTAATAACCTTCTTTTTAAGTTTTTTTCACTTCTTTTAAAGTCATTAAATTATTGCCTTCAGTGACATTATTTTTGTATTTATTTTTTGCATTTACATGTTTACAAAGGTTTGTAATATTTAAAATTCAAGGTTTTTTTTAATAAATCTTCTTTTTTTGCATATGTTTTCAATGGCTTGTAGGAAAATTCATAGATTTTTGGTAAATTTACAAAGCCGTGGGTAAAGTGTTAGACAATTTTATTAAAAATTTAAAAAAAATATATTCCATTTTTTGGATATTAAAATATAAATGATGGTATAAATTTTAAATCCAAAAGATATTATGAATGAATAAAAATGTAATTGACACAATATTTATACTATTTAAATAGGAAAAATGTAAGGACTTCTTGAAAAAAAGACTCCCCACTGTACAGTTTTAAAACTTATTGTACCTATTTCCTATTGTATTTCCCTTTAACCCGCAAAATTTCCTCTCAAACCTGATTTGTATTGTCATTGATGTCTATTGATAATGTTTTGCGTTTCGTACTTTAAAGTAAAACTCACATACACACACACCAGTACACACAACTTATAGACATTTTCATGCAGACTTTTGCGGTTAATTAATATCTTTATTTTGTTGTTGTTTTTTGGTATTGTAAATTTTCTCTATATTCGTTTGATGTTCATTTTCATCTTCATTCATCAATTTTAGAAGGCAAAATTTCATTCAGCAAAAACATTTATCTATCGATTTAATACTCTTTGTCGATGATGATAATGGTTTATTTTTTATCATCATGTTGTTTTTATTTTTTTCTAATTTCTTTTTATTTGGGGTCATGTTTAAATTTAATTGTTGCAAAAAGAGAAAATTTTATTTTGTTAACTTATTGATTATTTTGAAACAATTTTTACTGAGAAGTTATTTAGATTTAAGGTCGTTTAATTACTTATAAGGTTAAAAGTAAAAATGTCTTATCGTATACTGCACAATGGGGCCGATAAACTTTTTAAATATTTTTTAATTAGCTTAACCTTAAACTTTAATCTTTAGTTTAGAAAAATAGTAAGCAAAAGTTAGATGACTAACTTTTGCTTGCCTAAAATTAACCATATTAACAAAAAGAAAAAATTTAAAATATTTTTTGTTAAGAATTTTACAGAATTTTATCTTTTTAATAAAATCAAATCAGAATCGAATTTTGTCTTTAAATCTAGAAAGCCTTAAATATGTTTTTACAAAAGCATTCCATGTTTGAAATATACAAGTGTGTAATTGGATTAAGTTTAAATACCTATACGAATTTATCTAAAACTTCTGAAATCATAATGTGAAGCATGGATGCATGCCCTATCTTCATAAATGACCTTCTATGTCAAACTTTCATCTCTATCTACTCTTTTGCCGATGATAGCAATATATGTCATTCCTTTTTATTTCAACATAGGCCTAGACCTCTAGAATTTGGGGCAATGAGACGCGATATAAATAAACCGCTCAATTACAACTTGATAAAGATCTCTGAAATGCCCGCAAGACTCAATGATGCTTTTTACCCCACATAAACACATGGCAAATAATGTTGGTCCATCAACCCACCAAAAAAAGGAACTTTCAAAGAAGCGAAAAGATGTAGAATTTTCTCAATGGAAGTACTGAAAAAGACCTGAAGAAGTTATGATTGATTGATTGATTGATTGATTAACATAGACTTGTCATTGGAGGGATATCCTCTTTATTTGATTCCAAATTCACTACATCTGAAGTCATTCTCAGGAAGTAATTTATGTTTTTTATTGGAAGTTATTAGGAAGTGAAATCGTAGTAGGTATTATAGAATACAACAAATATCACTGAAATAACTTTTACATAAATAAATAATTTACACGCAGTTAATTAAAAAAAATTTTAGTACAAAAATAGAAATGCAATTTTAAACAAATCGGTTCATAATATTTGACCACACCCATATAAGATCTCGCTTCAGAAAATGTCATTAACTTTACGAATGTCATATAATGGGGAAAATATAAACAAGATTTGTAGACATAAATCTCTCTAAACTAAGTTTTGCTAATTTTTGTTGACCTAATAGAACATTTATCGTAATTATGAGCCTAAAGGCCCGATTCCGTGTTACTGTTGTATGGTGAGGGCTAGGCGAAATGGACCAATTTTAACCATTTTCAATAGAGTTCGTCCTTGAACCAAAATAAGACTTTGAGCTAAATTTCAGCCAATTATCTTGAAAATTGCGACCTGTAGCTTGCGCACAAGGTTTACATGGACACACAGACAGACGGACGTGACTAAATCGACTTAGAAAGTGATTCTAAGCCTATTGGTATACTTTAAGGTGGGTCAAGCAGGGTGTTAGAAACATCAGCATAATACTCTCCCCACTATAGTGGTGCTCTAATTTTGTTGATCTCTGATTTAAGATATTATGTCCAAAAGTATGTAAATACAAAATTTAAAAACGTTATAAAAGCCCCAAAATAACTATATTTATTAAATGTTATACGCCATCTGAAAGTACATTCTCTCATCTTTAACATAAAGTCTAAAATTTGACATATCTTCTTTCTGATTCGATTTAACAATGTCCCTCCGTCCCTCAACTTAAACGGATTATATCTCAGCAATTCCAGAATGATTAAAAAAGTAATTTTATAGAAATTCGGATGTGAATCATTAGAATGTTCTGAATCTTGATTTAGATTTAGACGTTTTACAAAAAATATACCTTAGATTTGACATTGTAGTTTATTAAAAATCATTTCTTTGGAAAAACAATTTAAAAGGGAAATTACTTTAAGAAAAAACCCCCTAATTTATAAAATAGTTCAAGGAATTAAGTTGTATTAAAATATATATTAAAAAAATATTACCAAATACTAACCCTGTAATATAAAAAATGGCCACCACATTTTTTTTATAAATTTTACTTTTGGAAACATGGAATTTGGTCTGAGGTTTCTTTTTTTTTTGAAATTTATGAGAAAAGGTTAAATATTACATTTTTAGAAAGGCCACAAAACCAATATTAAAAAAACATTTAACAAATAAATGACATTTTGTAAAAAAAGCACTAGCATTTTATTCTAATATAAAATTTTGATTATTTAAATTATGAAATGGGGTTTTGTATTTTTTTTAAATATCCATGTTGACTTGAGGTTTCAATATTTTGAATTCTACCACAATAAAGTTGAGGCTTTCAATTAAAATAAAATTTAAAGAAAAAAAATGTATTTTTTTCATTTATTGTATTTAGTTATTTTGTGATAGTAATGTTATTAATATCAGCTTATCTTGTTTTATTATTATTTTTTTAAACATTTTTAAATGACATTTTTACTTTTCTATTTTTTTAATTTTTTTTTTTGCGTTTTTAAGATAATTTTTTGTTTTCAAAAACAGATAATTTTTTTTTGAAATGTAACCCTTTGCACGTTTCTTTGAACTCGTATTAAAAAAAATCTGTATCTAACCGTTAATAACGCACGACTAGTTTAGTTGTAGTTTTATTATTATTTTTTTGGGTTTTTGTTATTCTAAGATAATTTCTCAATTTTTTTGCTTTATCAAATTTTGTATTATTTTTCTACTAGAAAAAAACTTTTTATGTCTCTCTTTTAAAATACAAGAAAATAGAAAACGTGGGATTTTTTTAATTAAAGAATAACAAAGTATTAGTACTTCTAAGGCAAGTCTGAAAAATATACATATTGCAGCAAAGTTCTTATCAATATTTCATTTTGTTTTAAGTTCTAAACCTGGCCTCTAAAATATCAGAATTTATTAAAAAATTATATAAAAGAGAAACAAATTATATTTGGATCTTAAATCCAAGTTTTTTCATGTTTAACTTTGCTTTGTTCTGTTTGTTGTTCAATTTTATGCAAATATACAGTGGACGGCAAAAATTATTGTTTTAAATAAATTCTACTTTTCAGAATATCATGGGTATATTAAAAAGAATTAGTAGCAGTTGGAAATTAAAGGATCAGCCCGAATTAACCTCTGATTTAATAGTTGTTTCTTATCTATAGATTAAAGTGTTCTTTAGAATACGGACTAGTATAAGTTCATAGAATAGTATATTGTCTAGTTTATCGTCTTGTTTTTTATTTAGACTATGAATTAGTCTTTGTACTACTCTACGGACTAATCTGTAGACTTGTATATGTTTTAGTCTATTTACTTGGTTATGACTATATAATGACAAGACTATGATTATACAATGGCTATGACTAGACTATGGCTATTCCATGACTAGACTATGACTAGACTATGACTAGACTATGACTAGACTATGACTAGACTATGACTAGACTATGACTAGACTATGACTAGACTATGACTAGACTATGACTAGACTATGACTAGACTATGACTAGACTATGACTAGACTATGACTAGACTATGACTAGACTATGACTAGACTATGACTAGACTATGACTAGACTATGACTAGACTATGACTAGACTATAACTAGACTATGACTAGACTACGATTAGACTATGACTAAAATATATTATGACTACACTACTACTAAACTATTAATATTCACTAGACTATTAACAAGTCTATAAACTAATTTATCGGCTAGTATATTATTGATTAGCCTATGGATTAGTCTATTGAGTAGTATATTGCCTTGCCTTTGGACATTCTTAATATCTAAACTATTGACTAGTTTATTCATAAGTCTATGGACTAATCTATTGCTAGTCGACACTAGTTTATGGAGTAGTCGGTTCATTATTTATCTATTTCTATAAATCTTTTAACTAGTCCATGTAAAAGGCTTCCTAATGATATCTGATATAAAAGATTTTCTAAACCACTGTCTAGTAATAATACCAGTAAATAATTGAAGCTATTAATCTATAAAAAAATAATTCTTATTTGCTCTTCACTGTACTTTTGGGTTCTGTGGGAATTTATTCTAAATTATGTTTTATATTTTTTTAAGTTTCTTATCAACTTCATAATGTTGAACAGAAATTTAAAAGATTAACTTCTTTTAAGCAATATTTGCCATTCAAACATAAAGAAAACTTTTGTATACAAAAACAATATTCTAAAAAAGAATAAATTTAAAAATAATTTGACAAATATATTATTTAAATAAGAATTAAATAAAGTTTTAAAAATAATTCTAAATAAATCTGTTATACAACTTTTGTTTCATTTATACAAATAAATTTTCTGCAACTAAATTTTAGAAAAAGTTCTAAATAAATAATTTATATTCAATATTCAATAAAAACATTTCTAATTCTTATTGGTTCGTTTCTCATTTTCTAATAATTTTTTTGTTTATAGCAATAGATTTTAGATTAATTTCTTTATTAGCTCTGGTTTTATTTAGCAAGATACAATTTACACAATTTATTTTTATATTATTTTGTAATTTTTGATATACTATTGCATAAATATTTAATACACCGGAAGAAATATATAGAATACGTACTTGAACTACTTAAAGTTTTGGAATAAACATTTACAAATTATTACTATTTCCTTTTTAGGTTTTTTTTTGTAAACAATTTTGATATAAAATTTATAAAAACTATAAATAAGAATTTTATTAAATAAAAATTAACATTGAAGTCTCTTACACTCATGTTTCTTTTTTTCGTTTTAATGTTTTAAGTTCTAATCTGGAACATTGAACTTGTAGATGAAGGTGGCAGCGGATTTAAAATAATTTGAATTTCTGTAAAAAATATAGAGTAAGTGATCATGTCTATAAATTATTCTTAATTTTAATATGAAGAATTAATAAAAATCAAGCCTCCAAAAGTATATTTCCAACTGTGATGAACTCGTATGTTTTTTTATTCATATTTCAAAATTTCGATTCCTTTTTTTTCAAGTGTATAAAATTTATTGCGTTTTTATAATGTTTTACTTTTCACAGTAATTATACTTGCACTTATTTTATTTATTTTTTATATTTTAATTCATTTTTGTTGTTTTTATTTTCAAGTATTTTCTCACGATATTTATGGGTTTTTTTATATAAATTTCAAAACAAACTAAAATTTATAAGAAATTATTTTTTGTTTAATTTTTTATTGTAATTGAAGGTATTTTTTTATATATTGATATAAAAAATTTGTGGCATTTTAGTTGAAAAATATTTTTATCATATTTTTCTTGGAAAGTTCTTTTTTTTTCCTTAATATTCATATTTTAAAAGGTTATTTTTAAGTTATGCAATTTTAATTCTTATCAAAATTTTGTTATATTGGGTATTTTATAAAGATTTATGTTATTACTTTATCTTTTCAGTATTGCGCTAAATCGTAAAAGGATGAAGGTAAGTACATAAGTGTACCAGTTATTAAGATTGGAATTATATTCAATTGTATATTTCTTTCATTCATATGTATATTTCTGCTGAATTATAAGAATTTAAGAAGATCCGTAATTTTTTAATAAAAGTGGCACAATATTAATAATTTCTCAACATTTCTCAGAAGGTGCAAATCCGTAAAAAACTCTTAAACATATACATTCTCTAAAGTTTTCCTAGGCAATATCGAACAAAAATCATCCAAATTAGCAGACATCGATTTTAAAAGTTGAGTCACCTGACACGAAATTGCGTATGTGTATTCAAAGCTTACTTCTAAGTCAATACATCAAATTTTTTAAATTTTGGTCGGAATCGACGTTTGTTCTTTAGAATTTATTAAGAATAAATTTCTTATCCTATATGCATACATATACATACATATGTTATACATTAGGGAAAAAATTTACCATGAATAGACATTTTAAAGACGTTATAACAGCGCCAAGACAATTTTATTTAAAAAATGTTGTATGCCATCTAAAGTACATTCTTTTAACTTTAAAATAAAGGCTTTATGACTGACATAACTTCTTTCTTATTCGAGATATAAGCTTAGCTCAAGAGAAAAGTATACTTTAGTTAGTTTGAGAGAAGGATGTACATATATACATAAAATCCGAAGAAATACACCTAGTCTCTATCGGGCATGATGTACGTTCCTTAACCAGTGCCTCAAGTGGGAATCGAACCCACCACCTCCTTTCTACCAGACTAGAACACTAACCTACCGGAGGCCAAGTATACTTTGGGTTAAAAATTTGTCGCCCTGTGTTATTAGAGTTTTCGATCCATTTTAGTGCAGCCATGGATCATATTTTTTTTAACAACAATGTCCATAGTCTGTATTACATATGATCAATTTGTAGATCATATTAATACTTTCACAATTTTAGCAAGGGAGTAGTTTTAAAATTAAGATCTGATGTATTTCGTGGATGGATGAATAACGTAATACATCACAATGTAAAATATAGTATTTTTTAAACATATGTGTACATATTTGGATTATCGTTCTATAGTCGACTTTTAAACTTTTTGAGTTTTATGCAAAGACGATTTTTCGACTTTTTTAGTTGGTTAAAAGTCGACTTTTAGATTTTTAAATAGTCGACTTTTCGACTTTTTTCTATTTTCCTACTTTTTTTCAACAATTTTCGACTTTTTCCGACTTGTCGACGATTTTCGACTCTTTCCGACTTTGTTTCGATTTTCAACCTTTTTTGTATTTTTTCGACTTTTTGTCCTTTTTCAACTGTTTTGGACTTTTCGACTTTTTCCGACTTTTCGTCCTTTTGACAAAAAGTCGATGGTTCGATTATTCAAAAGTCGATGTATAGAACCCTAATTGGTATAGTTTTGACAAAGTTCTACCGCCTTATGCAAAAACGATTATTAAGTTAACAATGGTTGTTAAAACCTGTTTTTATATGGAAAAAGTGTGCAGTAAATCATTGTTAACTTTAATAATCGTTTTTGCATAAGGCCCCTAGTCTTTTGGGGACTTGAAATACAATATTTATTTTAGTCGAAATCAGAAACTCTCATACGACTCATCATAAATTTTCATTTAATTTATTCTTTGTAGAAACATATTTATGCATTTATTTAATACTATTTTAATAAATTACGAATATTAACTCTTATTTATTCACAAACTTTTAGTTCCCACTACACTTTTTTAAAATTTATTTAAATCTAACGTTTTAAGTTATAAGCACAAAATAAACTACCTTTCTAAAACCATAATTTTAGTATATTAAGTACGAAATAATACAACTCTTCATATTAAGCAGATGTTAAATAAAAACAGCTGTAGTTGTTGTTATTTCTAATCAAAACACTAAACACTCTCTCTCTCGCTCTCATTTTACTACTATCGCGTGTTTTGTTTTAATTCAATAGTGTGGAGGAGAAGTGCTGGTGTATTTTTATTGTTCTTGTTATTAGTGTGTTGTTAGTGCAAAATTTCTATTATTTTTTTTAATTTTGTGTTCACATTTTCGATTAATTTTGTAAATAAAATTAAAAAAAGTTAAATAAAAGATGATTATACCGTTAAGATTAATAAATAGAACAACAAATAATATCATAAATAATCGAAATGTTTTAAAAACTCGACAATTTGTACCTGTTTATACGAAATTCTATGCGACAAAAGTTTCAGAAGACAGTGAATCTATAACAATTGGTGATGTAACAAAAAGTATAAAATTACCAAAAAACCCGGAACTAGTGCCACAAAAATATGGTGAGTTTACTGTCGAGGTTATTAAGGAATGACTAAAGTTTTGTTTGTTTTTTAGTGCAATATGCTGAAGATGGTTCTATGGAGTTGACTCAATCTGCTTTGCATCATTTGCGTTGGATGCTGCAGAAAGATACTTTAAAACAAGACATGTTTCTTTTGGGTCAGCCTGGTCCCTTGAGAAGACAATTGGCCATGCAATTTTTAGAATTAACTCAGCGGGAGCTGGAATATATTGCCTTGAGTCGTGATACCACCGAAAGTGATTTAAAACAGAGACGTGAGATTAAAAATAAGGCTGCTGTTTACTATGATCAAGTAGGTGAGCAAGTGAACTTTGAACTGTTCTTTATAATGTGTATATTCTTTCAGTGTGCTGTTAGTGCTGCTGTGAATGGTCGTGTTTTGGTTTTAGATGGTGTAGAACATGCTGAACGTAATGTTTTGCCCATTTTGAATAATTTGCTAGAGAATCGTGAAATGCATTTGGAAAATGGTAAATTTCTAATGGCTCCCGAACGTTATGATAAGTTATTAGAGGTGAGTGGTTTTGTTTTTTTAATTTTTATAATCTTTTGAATGTGGTTTTACTTTATAGACTTATTCAAAAGAAGAATTGGAGTCTTGGGGTCTTTTACGTGTCTCTGAAGATTTCCGTGTTGTGGCTTTGGGTTGTCCCACTCATAAGTATAAGGGCACTCCATTGGATCCTCCACTCAGATCACGTTTTCAATCGCGTAATGTTTCACATTTTTCGTTTGAGGTGAGTAAGATTTTATTAAATATTTTAAGAGGAAATTAATTGAAATGTTTTCTAAATTCCAGGAAATGCTTGTGGACCTAAGCTCTCGTGCTCCCCATGTACCTGTGGAAAACTTAAAAAGTCTTTTATCTTTTGGATTGGCTGTGCAGTCGGCAGATCCTTCCGCTAATCTACCAGATTTTCCCTTAGATAATCTGCATTCAGTAGCTAAAATGATGGTAAAAAAATGTATTTATTCAAGCAAAGTAAATACGAACTAATTTTAAATATTCTTTCCTTAGAATGTCAATCCTAATTTATCTCTACATGATGCCTTAATACGCCTGTATCCCTACCAAACTTTGCTGAAAAAAGAACAACAAACACGCATAGCAAATCTGCTAAAATCCTTTAACATTTCCACTGTACCCTCAAAAGCCGTTAAAAAGATTTCTAGCCAAAAAGTGAATAAAGATTCCGCCAACAATTTAGTAGAATTTAAACTTGATGATGTAACAGTAACGATACCCGGCGGTCATCATGTTACGGTGAATCAAAAACAAAAAGAATTTGTTGATCTTGATCATCAACGTAATGTTTTGGCACAAATGATACAAGCCGTTAGTGTGGGTGATGTTTGCCTGATGGGTCAGAAAGGTGTGGGTAAATATACTTTAACCCAACATCTTATGCAACTATTGCAGCAGTCGTTGGAACCCATGGTGTTATTTGAGGATATGACATCTAGGGATTTGGTTCAACAACGTATTACCACCGTTGAGGGTGATACTGTGTGGTGAGATTCTCCTTTGGTGAGAGCTGCTAAAAATGGTTCAGTTGCTTTACTGAATGGTATACACCGTTTGCATAAAAGTACTGTGACGGTTCTACAGCGTCTTATACATGATCGTGAATTGCAATTGTGTGATGGCACTACTCTGTTGAGTGGAGAACGTTATGAGGCTTTATTGCAGCAGGGTTTTACCAAACTACAATTGGCGGAAAAGGGTATTTTAAAGATTCATGATAGTTTTAGAATTATTGCTCTGGCAGAGCCCCCAAATCCCAATACAACCGCTCAGAATTGGTTGACTCCTGAAATGTTGAGTCTTTTCTTGTACTTGGAGGTTAGACCTTTACAGCAATCGGAGGAATTTGAGATTATGAAGAAACTTTATGGTAATATTGATGATAGTATCCATAAAGTAATACAATTGTCTCATATTTTAAGAGACTCTTCGGATACCGCGTTACAAAATTTGTCGGGTACATTGTCCACCAGACAGCTATTGAAAATTGCCCGCCGCATGTCTTCTTATCCCACTGATGTTTATGAAATTATACAAAACACTTTCTTAACAAAGTTTATGCCCGCTCTACCCAGAGCTGCTTTGGAAAATGCCATACGTCAGGCTGGTATAGAACCAGAAACAGGCAAACAAACCGGACGTAGAAAGATTTCAGTGGAAAATAATATTTTGAAAATTGGCAACACCGAAATGAAATTGGTGGATGCTAGTGAAGAGTCCAAAGTGCCCAGTACTTTGTTCTATGAAATGCCCCAACATGTGGCCTTACTCGAACGTCTTTTGCAAGATTTCCTCATAGGCGATCATTTGTTGTTGGTGGGTAATCAGGGAGTGGGTAAAAATAAACTTATTGACAAATTGCTGCAATTGATGAATAAGCCTCGTGAGTATTTACAACTGCATAGAGACACCACAGTACATAGCTTGACGGTGCAGTCTACTTTGCGCGACGGCCAGGTGGTCTATGAAGACAGTCCTTTAGTAAAGGCTGTTAAAACTGGTCATATCTTGGTTATCGATGAGGCTGACAAGGCTCCCGTTAATGTCACCTGTATTTTGAGGACCTTGGTGGAAAGTGGTGAAATGATGCTGTCTGATGGTCGTAAAATTGTAGCGCCTGGAGACAAGGAATCAGCTCTGGAGGAAAATCCTGCGCAGGAGATTATAGAAACCCACCCCAACTTCCGTGTTATAGTATTGGCTAATCGTCCTGGTTTCCCTTTCTTGGGTAATGATTTCTTTGCCTCCTTGGGAGATGTTTTCAGTTGTCATGCCGTCGATAATCCGTCACCTGATTCTGAAATCTTTTTATTACAACAATATGGTCCTTCGGTGCCTAAGAAAACATTGGCCACTTTGGTTAATGCCTTTGGAGAGTTGAGACAAATGGCTGATGAAGGTTTATTAAACTATCCCTACTCTACTAGAGAAGTAGTGAATATTGTAAAACATTTGGAAAAATATCCCAATGAAAACATGTCTGAATTGGTGGGTAATGTTTTGGATTTCGATAAATACCAACCCGAAGCTTTAGAACAAGTAACCGGGGTGTTGGCTAAACATGGTCTACCCATAGAAGCCTATGCACGCAATGAATTGTACGCTTTGCGCAAAAAGAAGGAAATACAATTGACTGTCAATCGCAAAAGTGGTTTGGGTGTTTCGGGGCCAAAATACGGCAAAGTAGATCCTAAAAATGAGCCGCATGTAGGTGGCAATACTTGGGCTGGTGGTAGTGGTGGTCGTGATACTGCTGGTTTGGGTGGTAAAGGTGGTCCCTTTCGTTTAGATGCTGGCCATAAGGTGCATCAACTTTCGGATGAAGAAAAAGACGATATACCGGAGGAAGTGAAAAAAGCTGCACGCGAAATGAATCGTAAAGCATTTGAGGAAAAATTAAAAGAAATAAAAATGTCGGCTCACGATCATTCTCTTTACGCCCAGTTTAGTGAACCCATACGCAAACAAGTGCAACAATTAAAGGCTGTTTTAGATGCCATGCAAACAAAGAGCAAGGAACGGCAGTGGCAAAAGTATCAAACTCATGGTGAACTAGATGATACCCGCTTAATTGAAGGTATAACCGGAGAGAAAAACATTTATCGACGTCGAGCAGATGCCAATCCCTGGGCTGATCATATACAAGAAAAACCAAATCGTCTTAAATTGGTGGTAGATGTTTCTGGTTCCATGTATCGTTTCAATGGCTATGATGGACGTTTAGATCGTGAATTGGAGGCTGTGGTCATGGTAATGGAAGCCTTTGAGGGTTATGAAAAGAAAATCGTTTACGATATTGTCGGTCACAGTGGTGAGGGCTATGAAATACCCTTTATCAATGCCGGCAGTCCACCACGCACCGATAAAGAACGTTTCGAAACAATACGCATGATGCATGCTCATTCACAATTCTGCTGGTCAGGTGATAGTACTGTAAAGGCTACCAAAGAAGCGGTTAATACTTTAGCCGAAGAAGATTATGATAATTCCATTGTGGTGGTGTTGAGTGATGCGAATCTATCGAGATATGGTATTGATCCCAAAGATTTTGCCAAGGCTTTAATGAATGGTGAACCTAAGGTCAAGGGTCATGTTATTTTTATAGGCAGTTTAGAGGAGGAGGCTGATGTGTAAGTAGTTTGTTGAAAAGGATTTTTTTTTGTATTTTTATTATTTTTTATTTTTCTTTTATTTGCAGCATAAATTCCCAAATGCCTGCCGGTCACAGTTACGTTTGCATGGATGTCTCAACTTTACCCCAAATCCTTAAACAAATCTTTACCTCTTCATTATTGTGATAGAAGAAATATATTAGTTTAAGTTTAATACATATTTGTGTTTTAGCTCTAAATAGCAAAATTTATCAAAACAATTATTTAAAAAAAACTGTATAGAAATGTTGTTGTGTACAGTGTGTTAATAATCTAATATAATTGTTAAAGCCAGATAGAAAATGCATTTATATTTATTTGTTTTATTAAACAGCAATAAAAAAATAACATTTGATATAACACGTATAACTTGTTTGCTTTTTTTTCACATTCGTTTTTGTTAAATTCGAAATTGAAACAAATATTTTTTAGATTTTAAAAATCTTATACATTTTATATTTATTTCATTATAATATAAATAAAATAGCTTGACTTTTACTTAATAATAGTTTCTTATAATTAAAAAATTTAAGAAAAAAAAGAAAAGTAAGAAAATTTAAAAAAAATCTTAAATCATAAAAACAAACTTAAATAATTTAAAATTTCTTAAAACCTGAGATCACATTCAAACATTATTACACTCTACAAAAAAATAATACAAAAATAATAATAATAATAATGATAAAAAAAAATAAAATGTAAACTAAAATTTTGAACAAGAACTCATTCACTCTTGAAACTCTTAATACAAATTCTTATACAAACTTATACAAACAACAAATATGTTTATCTAATGATTCTATACTACGAATTTTGATTATTACTATTGATGACCACCCAACTGTCATCGGGTACTAACTCATTATTGTATTGATTATTATAATCCATACGATTGGGTTCCTCAGTCATTTGTCGTGCACTCTTAAGATTATTATAGAGTTCTAGCAGCTCTTCCTGTAATAAAAAACAAATTCATATATAGAAAAAAATTATAAAAATTACTTATAAATTTACTATCGCGACAACCTACTTTATCTTTTAATTTCTGCAACAATTCCTCCTTTTCTCTTTTCTCTTCCGGGTCCATTTGTTGTAATATTTTCGTTCTTAATTCTTGTGAAAAGTATAATTTCGTTTCTACTCTTAAATATTCTTTGGCTAAACGACTATGATCGGCATAGATTTCTTGTGATTCCTGATTATCTGCTATGGGTGGTTCGGGTTGTAGTTCTGGATCCAACATTTCATGCCATGACTGTCCATTATCTTCATCCTCATCGGGATCGGTGTCAGCTGTTTCATTGTTGCCAATATTGGGATTAAGTGTTTCTGTGTTGCTTATAATGGGCTTTATTTCTTTGCCATCACTTTTAGCTGGAATGAAAGGGAAAATTATTATAAAATTTTTATATTTTATTGATAGTATTCAAAAATATATGTATGTGCTGTTTGTAGTAAGTCCAATGTTTTTAAATAATTAAAACTAGCGGACACGAAGTGTTTAGTTATCCGTTAAATAAAAAGATTTTAATATTTAAGTAGTACTTTTGAGAAAGTACGCTCACGCTACCATTAGCTAGTAAATTAGTTCTCCGGTCTACCAGACGAGAACTATTGAAACACTAACCTACCGTAGGTTACTCACGTCACAATTAATGCTTCTATGTTTTTGTGCTCTTGGGTACATTTTTGTACTAAGAAAGTACTTTTTGATGATAGGGAATTTTTAATTAAGTTCTTGTTTTACCGAATACTTCTACAACTACTTTAGAAGTTCTAAAAACTCCCCTAAATCTCTTTCAATTACGACATTATATGATTAGTTAAAAAATTTTAAAAATGAGATAGTTAGATAGAGAGATGGAATGATAGATAGATAGATAGATAGATAGATAGATAGATAGATAGATAGATAGATAGACAGATATATAGATAGATAGATAGATAGATAGATAGATAGATAGATAGATAGATAGATAGATAGATAAATAGATAGGTAGATAGATAGATAGATAGATAGATGGATAGATAGATAGATATATAGATAAATAGATAGATACATAGATAGATATATACATGGATAGATAGATAGATAGATAGATAGATAGATAGATATATACATAGATAGATAGGTAGATAGATAGATAGATAGATAGATAGATATATAGATAAATAGATAGATACATAGATATATAGATAGATATATACATAGATAGATAGATAGATAGATAGATAGAAAGATAGATATATAGATAGATAGATAGATAGATAGATAGATAGATAGATAGATAGATAGATAGATAGATAGACAGGTAGGTTAGGTAAGCAGGTTGTTCTCGCGATGTCATCACTGGGGACACACTTGGGTCCAATATTTTGATACGAGAGAAGACGGTCAGCGTATTAGTACACTTCGACCTAATAACTCTGGTTTCCTAAACCGAACCAGTTTGTCGCACGAATATAGGAATCTATCTTCCTGATGTTGACTTCCGATAGATCCGCTAAGTCATGCAGAAAATAGCTACCTAGCAGACCCATTCTGTGATCTGCTAGGGCGGGACAGTGACAGAGGAAGTGAGTTATACTCTCTTCTTCCTCTTCATCCCGGCAGCTTCATCCCTGTAAGTTGTAAGATGGCCACATGATAGATTGATATCTGCACTTTCTGAGTCTATTTAGTCCTCCCATCCGTCACAATTTACACAAGGACGAAATCCTATTGAAAATGGTTCAAGTCGGTTCATTATTTCGTATACCTCTCATGAATAGTACTTTTGAACTCATAAACATGTTAAATGCTTTTGTATTACTCCAAAAATCGGCCAAACTTAGTTTAACTTAATTATTAATAATACTTCTGATTTTCGTAATGATCAGGCTTAATATGACCCTATTCCCTATACAAAGTCCTCATGACTTGATGGCCAAAATTTATTTATAAACAATAATATCAAACAACATTAATATTCTGCATAAAAAACTTTAGGCAGTGCCTTATTCATTACAAGTTATCAAAGGTTTATAGTACAAATTTTGTATGAAAAATTAACTTACAAACTTTTGATCAATTGTTATGAATAAGGCCCATAGTATGAAATTAAATGGTTTGTTATTAAAAATAAATAATTTTTTTAACATAATCACTGGTGTAGGATATCATACGGACGGCCATGCCCGACTATAAATTCTTATTGATTTTATAAAAGGCTTTTAAAACAAAGTTTTCATAAAAATTTTAAATTCTAAACAAATTGTATATGAAATATTGTCTTATAAACCTGTGATAAATTGTCATGAATAATTTGGATCTTATTTACAAAATTATATTTTGTTTGTTAATAAGGTCTATAGTAAATTAGAATTTCAAATTTAAGGTCTTAATTATATATTTTTTTATTTAATAAATGGTTTATAAATCAAATTATGTTTTATAAACCTTTAATAAAAAAATAATCTAAATTTTTATTTCTCTTACTGTAAATAATCCAACAATTGTGTAAATCCGTTTGTTTTGACTGCAATATACTGGTAGAATCGCACATTTTTATAAATTTCAAAATTTTTTCAAAATTTTATTTTGAAAAATAGTTTTATAATTTAACAAATTTAACACTTTATAAATTTCAAATTACATTGATTTAAAAAAAATTTTAGCTTAAAAATGTTGTTCCATAATTCAGAATTTTAATAACTTTATAAAAATTTCTAATATTTTCTTAGTTTGTGTGTTTTTTTTTTAATTATATGTTTTCATTTATTTCTGAATAATTTTAAATAAAAATTTTTAATTAATGATTTTACAAATTTGTTAATAATTTTATGTAATTTTTTTATAATTATTATTGTGTTTTAATTAAACATTTTTCTTTTCACAATTAATTTGCCATGTTTTTTGTAGAAAAAACATGATTTTTATTTTTGAATTTTTCAATAAAATAAAATTACGTGTTTATTTCGAATTTGCCTTTAATTTGTTTATAGTTAGAAATTAGAAAATTTAAAAAACGCTTTAAACACAAAATCTATTAACCCGATCGTCAATAAAATTGGACTAAATTTTTAAATCTCTATAAAACAGAAACACAGCATCCGAAAAAAAATTCCCAAATGCTAAAAAGCATGAGTAGGTGAGTATGAAAAAAACAAACGAACAAAAACAACAAAACTTAAATGAGCAGAGATGGAAAATTCAGTAGTAATGGAATTTATTGACAACAATAATGACTAATTGAAAAATTGTTGATTTTTCTGATTTAGATCATAACTAGTGCATCAAATATGCTTAAAAAATATATTTGAAATTGCGACAATTTTTTCAAAAATTATTTTGAATTTGTATTGAAACTTTATCCAAATGTATGTAACTAAATATGTTTAGGTTTGATTAAAAATGTGAACCAGAAATTGAAAAAGTTTACATTTACATTTCAAAGTCTTGTTTTTCCATGTCTGCTAATGAGACTATATTCAAATTAAAATAGAGGGAGAGCTGCTGAGAGAAAACCCTCAAACGGGAACGTTTAAATGATGAGCCATAAATTTAGTGCTAGAAAAAAAACTGATCAATGATCATAACCTACACCATTATGGTTGTGTTTTAATTCTAACGTTTTTTTTTTTACAAAATAAAAGATTGTACTTTTTTTGGTAAAAAAAACAATACTTTTGGCATAGTTCCTAAAACTGGTCATTTTTTTTTTTGGTGATCTAAAATTTATATTCTTTAATTTGGGGAAAAAAATTCAATAAATTGATGTGTGTGTTTTAGCATGTGATTAGAAAAAAAGGTAAATAAAATATTTCAAAATAAAACACAGACACTTTTTATATACCCTACATCACTATAACCACTGGCTCAGAATTACTTTATCGGTTGATTTTTCTATGTCCGTCTATATATCTATGTGGCCTCCGGTAGGTTAGTGGTTCAGTGTTCTAGTCTGGTAGACCGAATGGGGTGGGTTCGATTCCCACCAGAGACATTGGTTAATGAGCTCACAACAGGCCCGATAAAAGCCTAGTTGTATTTTTTCGGATTTGATGTATATACATCCTCTTTTCAAACTAACAAACTATATATCTATGTGTTCATGAAGTAATTGTAATTTAATTTTTTCATTTCCAATTATTTAAAATTGAACAGTAATCAATTACAATTACTTGACAGGCTTGGGTTGTAACAATTACAGTTTAAGTTACAATTACATGAAATAATGGCAATTGACGATCTATAAATTACAATTACTTTTAACTGAAGTTTCCAAATTACAATTATTTGTAATGTGCAATTACGGAATAACCAATTACAATTAGAATAAGTTAATAGGAGGATGTGTTTTATATCAAATCCGAAGCCACACCTAAGACCTTTTGAGCGCTAGTGTTTATGGAAGAAAATCACTGAATGTATTATCTTTCAATATTCAGTAACCGAGTTTCCGGAATGTATTTCCTAGAAAGCTTTCCCTGCCAAGATACTTGGATCTAACTTTGACCAATGCCTGACTGCGGCAAAGAAACTGCTCCAGTCAATGTCGTCTCCACATGTTCTCTATTTCTCTGGATCCTTACATCTTTTATGTCTACTCGGAATGAGTACTGTTCCCCCTGTTCTCTTCTACCCACCTTTTATTATTCTAAGGGGCCTTATGGGATTTTCTCTTTGGAATGGTTTTGCTATCGTCAGGTTAACTACTTGACAATTACAAGTAATTGTTTATTGGTGAATTACACATTATAAGTAATTATAACTGGTAAATTTTCAATACTATTGCACATAACTGTAATAGTTTATTGAATTAACTTTTTGCCTATTGTCTAATAAATCAGGCATCGGCAGAGTATTACAAATGAGCTTTGAGACTAATTCTGTTTGTTTGCCTCTATACACATGTATGTCTTAGTACTTTGAAAACAAGAGAAATCATAGAACAATTCTTTATTTATATTTGGTTTAAATATATTTTTTGCTCTCTTCTAAACATTACCGTAACTTAAATTTAATAAAAATTTTGTTTGGTTTTTGGGGATTTACTTAATTCATCCAAAATTGTAAAATTTCGTAGAAATTTTAGTTTTAAACTAAACTAAATAAAGAGAAACCTTGTAGTTTCATTTTTGTTAAATGTTTATAGTTGACCAAGACAATAACAACAATAAATTGAAATGAATAATAATGTTGCAAATAATAAATAATTTTTATTATCGGCGTCAGCATGACTATTGACGCGATTTGTTTATTTCTTTATATTGAGTCGTGTGAACAAAATTTATTTAAATTTTTTTATGTTTCAAATTTAAATTTTTAAAAAGAACAAATCAGAGTTTTAATTTTTTTATGATGTAAAAAGAGATAAATTGCTTTTGTACTTTAAAAACTAAATATTGATATATTATTTTTGTAAATATTTTTAACAAACAACTCGTGACAAATTCTTCTATTCGATCTATTTGCCAAAAAATGTTGCATGTCTTATTTTAAATATTTTTTCAATAAAAATTGTAAAATGCTATTTGTGTCTATTCGAATCTTAAAACAAAAAGCCACAAGGAAAGAATTTTGTTTTTATTAGAAAAATTTCCTAAAAAGTTAAAAAACACAAAACAAATAAATAAACATTAACAAATCTAAGAAAAACAAAAGAAAGAGAGAGAAACGAAAATATAAATTTTGTATTTAACAAAATAAAAATAAAAGTGAAAATGTCTGTTGGTATGAATCATTCGTGAGAATTTTTCTTCATTTAATTGTATTCATCTTTTTTGGTGTGACTTTCTGTTGAAATTTGCACAGACACTCTTCTAAAGAAATGTTTCAATTGATTTTGACCGAAAGTTGAAATTAGTTTTCAATGGTAAAGTTTATGAATGTGTGATTAGGCAAATTTATAATTTATTGTGATCATTTTATAATATTTTCAGTGAAATTGAAGTAAATGTTTGTTAAATGCGAATATATGAGAGATAAACGTACATATTACTTATCCATGCAGGAAGTAATAATAATTGTTGATTGCAGCTATATCTATCTATATATCTATCTATCTATCTATCTATCTATCTATCTATCTATCTATCTATCTATCTATCTATCTATCTATCTATCTATCTATCTATCTATCTATCTATCTATCTATCTATCTATCTATCTATCTATCTATCTATCTATCTATCTATCTATCTATCTATCTATCTATCTATCTATCTATCTATCTATCTATCTATCTATCTATCTATCTATCTATCTATCTATCTATCTATCTATCTGTCTATCTGTTCTCTTGTTTTCAAACTCTCTGGAGATCACTATCTGAAATAATATAAAATTAGCTCACTGCCTAATTGTATTCAAATCCGGAGAAGTCAAAATCCAAATTCCATTTGCCTATCAACTCCCTGAAAACGATTAAGTTTTTAAAAATTCATCTCTTTTCCAATAATGCGTGTGTTTGCCTATTGCTGCTTGTTAATTCTTGCTATTTTTTTGCTCTGCATCCTGCTCAATTTCATTTCACACCTTAATACATTTTAGAAAAACTAATATTTTTCTCTTCAGCCTTTGCTAACATCTGTTTAAGGTCTTTTTTTGTCTGCTCACAATAAAATTATTTTTAAAAATTTTCAACAAAATTTTGTTTACAAATATTAAGAAAAAAATAATAAATAAAGAAAACAATTTTGCGAAAAAATTTATTAATTTGCCAAAAAAAAATATTTTAAAAATTTAATGTAATAATTTTTCTTTCTATGGCGAGGCTCTATTACTAATGAGTTGTATGCGAATGAGTCATTTAAATAAATAATGAGCGAAAATTAAAACAGACAAAAAAACTATTTTAAAATAAATAATAATTATTATGAAAATATGGTAATTATGCAAAAAATCTATTACAAGCCTAATTTATGAGTTTCTGTTTGAAAATAAATTGAAAATATCTCATTTTGTTACACTTGTTGATTTTGATATGGCGATAAATTCCGGTGTATTAGTCACATTTTGTAATGATAAATCTAATGTTAAGGAGGTTTTAGGGTACAGGGAGTTATTTAAATTGAAAAGCCTTACGATGTTTCAAGATTTATTTCTTGAGAGTCTGTTAACACTTTTCTGCAGAAAATCAACAATGATTCAAAAAATGTTTATTTGTCAGACGATATAATTCATTTTAATTTTAATAAAAATATATTCAATGGAAATGTTTATTATAAAATTATTTCGGAAAATAAACTTCCAATTAATGTGTTTTTAAAGCTGAAAAATCCCTCCTATTAATACTACTTTCTGACATTTTTATAAAGTAAGAAGAAATGTTATTTTGACAACCTGCTGACATTAGACATAATCTGTTGGAGAAACTTTACTTATTTTAAAAAATTCTTTAACATTATAAATTTTCCATTGGGTTATTTAAAGATTCATTTAATTCTTTATCACCAAATAAATGACCGTGATTAAACAATTTATGTTGCTAATAATTTAATTTTATTTTGGGTTTTTTCTATTTTTTCTAAAGAAAATTGTTGTGTATCATAAATAAAATTAATTTGCAAATTTTTGTCTTTTTTATTAGAATATTTTTGCACCTTGATGATAATATCTGTACTCAACTCATATTTTATAAGAAATTTATGTTTATTTTTTCTGAAAAGAAATTTTGTTTCAATTTAATTTCTTAAAATATTTTTTTTATTCATATTATTGTGACACTTTGTAATTTTTTATAATTATACTGATGATATATTGAAATATTAGTTTTTAGTTTTAGTAAATCTTTTAGAAGACTTAGAAAAAGCAGAGAAGAAACATGTTAATAGAGCGAGTGATAAACATTTAAGAAAGTGTGTATGAAAAAAAATACACAATTTGTTAGTGATTTAAAGTAATTTGGCAATATGAAACTTGTTAAATACCTGATTTAATTTGTATTTTTTTGTTTTAAACGAATAAAATATATAATTATATAAAAAATATAAAATTTTTCTAAGAAAGACAGAGATTATCTATCTATCTATCTATCTATCTATCTATCTATCTATCTATCTATCTATCTATCTATCTATCTATCTATCTATCTATCTATCTATCTATCTATCTATCTATCTATCTATCTATCTATCTATCTATCTATCTATCTATCTATCTATCTATATATATCTATCCATCTATCTATCTATCTATCTATCTATCTATCTATCTATCTATCTATCTATCTATCTATCTATCTATCTATCTATCTATCTATCTATCTATCTATCTATCTATCTATCTATCTATCTATCTATCTATCTATCTATCTATCTATCTATCTATCTATCTATCTATCTATCTATCTATCTATCTATCTGTCTATCTATCTATCTATCTATCTATCTATCTATCTATCTATCTATCTATCTATCTATCTATCTATCTATCTATCTATCTATCTATCTATCTATCTATCTATCTATCTATCTATCTATCTATCTATCTATATATCTATCTCTCAGTTTTAATCCTTACTGTAACTACATTTTCTTCCCAAAAAATTAAATATAATTTTAAAAACTTTTAAATTATTTAATTTTCATGTTTATTTTAAGTTTTTGTTTTAATACCAACGAAATGCTAAATATATTGTTAAAAACGGTTAATACTATTTAGACAATAAAAAACAAACAAATTAATACCACACGTGTGTCGAAAATGTTAACAATAAAATTATAAAATAAAAAAAAAAAAAAACATAAATATTGAGGAAAATGAATACAAGAATAAAATAAAATTAATAAAAATCTTAATCTATTTAAAATAAATGACAAAAAAGATTTAGGTCAACTTGTATAAAAATCAAAATGAAAAATAGCATAACAACCATTTTTAGGACATTATAGTATTTTTAATAAAATGCTATATTAAATAAATTCAAAATTTCTTGGCATTAGTTAGACTTAATGAAGCTTTTAATTTTTATTTTATTTCGATTTTTAATAAAAATTTCAGAACAAAAGTGTTGGAAGATCATAAAAATGCAAACAACAGGTGTTTGTGCGGATTTGTTAGTCAAAATAATTTGTCAAAAAGCAATACATTATTTTCTTAAATTGTTAATGAATGCAATTTACAAAATCCCGAAATAATCTCAACAAAGACTAAACAAAAGAAAACTGTTTGTCTAGATAAAATCTTTAAAAATTTGTTTATTTTATTTTTTTAGAAAATCGTTTACTTTATGTTTTAATTACCATGTGGGCTAATGGTGAAACATGTGAATTGAAAGATATCTGTCATAAAGTGTCATGTCATAGAATAGTTTCTTCCTATTGTCGGTGGTGTTTTTTTATAGCAAAATTTTATGTTTTTGGGTCTTTTTATGAAAATAGATTTATCTTTGGATGGATAAATGGATAGAAAGACAGACAGATAGTTAGATGGATAAATGGATAAATAGATAGATAGACAGACAGTCAGACAGACAGACAGACAGACAGACAGACAGACAGACAGACAGACAGACAGATAGATAGATAGATAGATAGATAGATAGATAGATAGATAGATAGATAGATAGATAGATAGATAGATAGACAGATAGATAGATAGATAGATAGATAGATAGATAGATAGATAGATAGATAGATAGATAGATAGATAGATAGATAGATAGATAGATAGATAGAGAGATGGATAGATAGATAGATAGATAGATAGATAGATAGAGAGATGGATAGATAGATAGATAGATAGATAGATAGATAGATAGATAGATGGATAGATAGATAGATAGATAGATAGATAGATAAAAATTTTCTTATAATTATTTCACTCATTGTACACAAGAAAACTCTATGCATCTTTATATATATTTTCTTGCTAGTTTTCCTCATTTATTTTTCTTCACATGACGCATCACTGTTCGGTAATGCCCTGTCTCTTTTAAAGCGTTTTTAATTGTAATGAACTGTAGTGTAAAACTAAAACACTTTGTTATTTTTTATTTTCGTTAAAATTATTTGAACATTTTTTTTATTAAAAGACATCTGTTTCTTAGACTAACAGACTATATATTCTTCATATTGTTATTTTCAAGCGAATGATCAAAACTGCAACAATTTGTGTTAAATTTCTATTTTAAAATTAGAAAAATCTGAAAATGTTCATCACCAGTTGAAAATAAAAATCACAGACACAAATTCACCAAAGAAAAAAAAAAAAAAAAGAAAGTAACAAAAAATAATGAAAAAACGACAAAACACAAATATAACACAAGCAAATAATCACATCATCAGCAGTTTGATCAGTAAAAATTACAAAATCAGGGTTCTAAAGGAGGGTAATGCTTAAGTTTGTAACGTTAGGCAAAGTATTAGTTTAAAGAGATATTACTACTTAAAACTCAATTAGTTCCTTAATAAATTCTTTATGATTAACTCGAAATCTAGCTTAACGTTTAATTGATTTAATTCCTGATTTGATTTAATTTCTTAGAATTACTTTTGAAAATAATTTTCCCCAAAATATTTTATAATTGAATGAAAACATTTCAACTTGAAATTTTTAAATTTATTATTTTTTTCAAAATGCGTTATCTGTATAATTTTGTGATAATTTAAAATTAACAAAAAATAAGAAAACGACCAATTAATTTACTATATTTTTCACAAAAAAAAAAATTCCCCCAAATTTTTAAATGTTCCAAGAATTTTATGCGTCAAACATATCTTTAAAGTTGTGTGTGTGTGTGTGAGTGAAAGTTAAAAAGCTGTTTTTGTCGCCAGTTTGTCGAGAAAAATGTTCATGTTTATTTTGCGTAAGATCAACTAAACCCCCTAACACCCTCTATTCATTGTATTGCGTTTTCTCTACAATGGACCGAACTCCTATAGGTGACTCATTGTTAAAATTTTTAATGATTATTGAGAGCATGAAAATTTGAATGAGTGATCGTGTGAAATAAAGTGTTATATGCGTTCATGAATTGTGTCAAATGAGAGATGTAGGGTGGGGAGTTTTCAAAAGGCATAAAAGGCAAGTGTTAAACAAAAAGAAAATTGTTTTCTTTTGTATAATTATTGTATTTATTTGAATAATTTCTTCTTTTTGTTGTTGTCACAGTTGAATGACAGTTTTTGACAATTTGAGTAAATTTTTTAAATATTTGTTTATTTTTTATTGAATATTGGTTTAAAATTTTTAATGTTTTTGTTATAATTAAATTGACAGGCGAATAATATTGTTGAACGATATATATATATATATATATATACATATATATTAATTGTTCTAATATGTTTTTAGTCATAATTTATAGGATTTTAAAAATAAAATTTAGTTGCCTGCCATACTTGGTGAATTATCAAGTTTACGCCAGTAATATCCAGCAAAAATAATAATTATAAGGAAATATGCACTCCTGGTACCAAATTGACACCAAAGTGTGTGTAATTTTTCAATAACATTCGTTGTCAAAGTATATACAAGAGTAAAAACACTTTGGTGTCAAATTTGGTACCAGTTGTGTATCTTTTTTCTCAGTGTAGTAAACGCCTTTAAAACAACACTCAAGCAACATTCTTAAAAATTAAAGAAAATTATTAAGGAGGGATCGTACAAAAACCTCAAATCAAATCTTGATTTCTTTATCAGCAAATCTATTGGAGAAGGTCTAGTTGTTATTTCCCTCTTCATTTGGATTACAGTGGTTCAGTTTAGAACAATAAAATATCAGTACAACAAAATAGCTTAAAGCAAAGGGATTATTAACAAAGCCAATTCAGTGGCTGGTTCTGATATAGAACCTGAAGCTTTTTTAAATACTATCTTTAAGAGAAGATATATCATCGCTTTACATGACATGCAATCACTTCTTTCTTTGTCCTGAATGCTATAAATGAGATGGCGGGACATTTTAATGGACGAAAAAGTAGGTATAACTTTTTCTGATAGTATTTGACATAAAATAATTTTGTGTCATCTTATAGTTGAACCTAAACCAAATTCAATTATCATTTGGGTCTCCATTGATCTTCTGCACTCAGGGAATGACCCACACTCATGCAGTGCATTGTATTGGAACTAGGAAAACAGGTTTTGAGAAGGAGGATAGAGAGCGTAGTTTTTACTGCAATATAAGTAAGGTGACATGAAAGACTTCTGGGGTAAGTTTGTTCTCCACACGGGCAGTACGACTAAAGAACGAATTCTCCCTGTAATGATCCACTGGCAAGTCAACCACACATCCCATTGCAGTATCTGTAGAACAGTGAAACACACCCCACATTGCGACGGTGCAATAGAGTTGGATACCTTACTGTCACCAATAAGTAATTTCTCTCTCTCTCTCTCCACTATTTCTTCCTTTCTGTCTTCTTCTTATATTCTTTATGTACCTGATCTCTATTTTGTATGACATTGGATGAATTTTTAATTTATCTTCTTTTTTATACTTTCTTTTCTATAATCTGTCCACTTAAATGAAGTTGAAATATAGCTAACGTGTTATAATATCATAAGCTTTCTACCATAAGCATCCTATGGTTCAGTTCTATTCTCTCCAGGAAATGTTTTGTAGTAAACATCTTTAAACGATTTCTGAGAGAGTAAAAACTTTGTCACAAATAACTCACCAATAGCTAGTACCGCTTAAGAGTTCTCTTTTCTTAATCTATAGGCATTATCCGATCGTATATATAATTTTTGTTTGTTATTTCTATGTATTCAGAATTCTCTAAATCAGTTCAATGAGAGAGGTAATGTAGAGAGAGAGAATGGTAATAATTTCTGTAATTATTGGCATTTTATCTTAATTGTGCAGATAATATAAACTTCTTAATAATAAAATACTTTAAATTAATTTCACTTCAAGTAGGAACCAAGTTTAGTTATACTCTGTAATAAAATTCGAATGTTCGGCGGATCTTGTCTCTAAAAATTTTAAATTTTACATTTTAAATAATTTCAAATATTTTTTTCTTTATCTCTTACAAATCTAATTGTTATTATATATTAAGTGGTAAGTGAAATTTTTCAATTCTTAAGAACCAAAAATTACCCATTTTATTCCAATTATCGGTGGTAAATCTTAACTCCGGTGAAGCCAGTTTGAACACAAGTTGATAATAATAAATTTGCATACAAATATAAGTAATTGTTTATAAATTTAATTTGTTTATTTTTTTAAATATTTTGCACAATATTTATTGCAAATTTTTTAAATCTCTTTAAACAAAAGTTGTGTTTTATTAACGGAAAAACGAAATGCGCGTAAATGTCAATAGCGGCGACAACGGAATTTCTCGAATAAAAATAATAAATTTAACTACCGTCAAACAATATAAAATAATAATAAAATAAACGAGATCGTTTTAATTTGTTATTGTGGTGAAATAATAATAATAAAAAATTAAATTTTATAAAAAATTAACGAAACAATATGAATTCGTGAACAGATTGTCCGCTACTGAGCCAGAAAACAAAGATGACGGAAACATTTTGTTAAAAGTCTCCCATTTAGAAGAATACACAGTGACAATAACACAACAGACAAACATTTAATGGTGGACGGAAGGACGGTTGGATGAATGGACGGACGGATATAAAATGTAGCAATTTAACAAAAAATAAATAAATTTATAAAAAATTACTACAAGATGACACATCGTAGAATAAAAACAAACAAAAAGAAAGAAAATCATTTAAGAGTAGACCAACTAGACAACACGACGTTTGTGAAAATTTTTTGTGCTCGTTTTTGTATATGTGTTTTGTGTGTGTGTGTTAAACTGCAAGCCAACAACAATTTGTTGCACTACAAAAAAAAATAAAAATAAAAAAATTTAAAAATAGTGCGTGTTTGTTTATATAGCAAAGTGTACGCAATTTTCTTTTGATTTGTAGAACATTAAAATATATATTTTGTTATTCTTTTTAGATCTAACAAAATGAGATATGAATCTCATGATCACAATGATTCATGTCTTCTATACATATTTGTGCCTCTTTATATAGCTCTTGTTTAGTTTAAATTAGATTTAATTTATTTATTAATTGCTACACAATTGTTACAATCTGCATCTATGCATATTTTAAACAGTGTATAAAGGTGTTTAAAATTTCTGTATTCAATTTTACTTCCCATAAAGAAAATTTTTAAAATTTAAAGTATATTTCCCTTTGAGAAAGAAATGTTTTAATTAGTACTCCTTTATATCTTTAAACATTTTTAAATTTATATTATGATCCAGTTTAATAATGATATATTTTGAGCCCACTGTCTGCTTCGCTAACAGGCAGATGTATGTTTAACATACTGAGCGTATGAGTAATACAAATCAAATATGTATTCAAAGTGTTTTTCGTTTTATTATTCTATTCTTTTCTTTTGTTTTTGGGTGTAACAAACCACACACTACCAACAACAACAGCAACCAAATGAAAATGTAAATTTAGAAAAAATAACAAAAAAAATCTTGGCATAAAAACTGAATTGTAATAATAAATAAATAAAAAATAAGGAGAAATCAAAATGCAATAAAAACAATAATAAAACCAAAGAAAAACTAAATAGAATTAAAACACTAAATTGAATTTTAATTAAAATGAATATAAAAATCGACGGCATTCCCGACTAATGACAAATTAAGAAAACGTATTTCGTTTTAAAAATATTCCGCCAAAAATCTTTGTACTTATTACCTTTCTCTCCTCCACACTCTTTAAAAAAATGATTCATTATAGTTTTGTTTACATTTCACAGCCATTAATTATCCACTAACAATCTTTTCTATTTCTATTTCGATTGAAATTTTTCAAAATGAGTCTGTAAAAATTTAGAACAAAAAATGTTTTAAAAAATTTGACGGTAAAATCGGAATATAAAATACCCTACTTATACCAGTAACTAACAAACTAACTAACTAGGTAGCTAACTTGCTAACTAACTAACCAACTAACAAACTAACTAAATAACTAACTAACTAACTGACAAACTAACCAACTAACCAACTATCTATCTATCTATCTATCTATCTATCTATCTATCTATCTATCTATCTATCTATCTATCTATCTATCTATCTATCCATCTATCTATCTATCTATCTATCTATCTATCTATCTATCTATCTATCTATCTATCTATCTATCTATCTATCTATCTATCTATCTATCTATCTATCTATCTATCTATCTATCTATCTATCTATCTATTGATATAGGGCAGAATAAAGTCAAGTGTTACTGTTGATGAATGTTGTAGGTGTTGGCCATAAAAGATTTTCACGTTTCAATTGATTTAGTTCAATGTTTTGATTTCAACACATATTGTTTTTGCATCTTTAATTATTATTTATATTACACACAAATTGATGGAATAAACAAACAAAAAACACTCATTATTTATTTAATAATTTTCACAATATTTGAATCTAAATGACAAATAGACTCATTGCAAATTTCTAAGATTTTTTACTTAGAAAGAAACATATTTTGATGTGAAATTTAAATTGAATGTCTGGTTTTCGATTATTTTTTAATTTATTTAGTGCAAAAACATTGCCGACTGCATGAAAAACAGCATAAAGCTTCATATCGTCATTGATGTTGTAACGGTTTTACAATTTGAACAATTAAATTTATCTGACAACTTTTCGGTATAGTCTTCTTGACTTATTGTTAATTTTTCTTTGTTTTTCTTTATTTCAAGTTCTAAGATATATGTTGCACTTTTCGACACAATCTTGATCTCTTTCTTCAATTCATTTAAAAACTTATTCAAATTAGAAGCGGACACCAGTAAATCGTGAGTATAATTTTGCCATTATTCTATTCGTACATATACAAGCATGCATCTGATTCGCAAGACTTAAAGCATAGTTTTAAAAGATAATTTACGAATCAAGCAAGATGCATATTTTGATTTGATGCTATACTCAAGACTGCTCTAATGGTAGCAATTTTTGCAAAAGGACTAAATGTCTCATTGTGGTCGATGTCTTCTCTTTGATCAAATCCTTTAATTACCAATATAGCTTAACCTGATTAACATTTCCATCTGGATTCATCTTTACATTGTATATCGCACTTTGAGGAAATTTGCCTTTGCAGCCTTCGGTAGATTCTTCATTTATTTTTATTTTAGATAGCATTGCTTCATTCAATTGTGAAAACTGTGTAACAGCACTTTGTACGTGAATGGTGTTTTAATTTCACTCATCAATTTTTCAAAATCATAGCATAATCATTATATTTTGAATTGAAAATTAATGTTCTACCTCTTAAACGTTTCACATTCTTCATCATATTTTAGTGGTCGCATTATTGTTGTCTTGTACAGGCTCGCATATATCATCGTTTAGATAAACAATCTATTTTTCCACATTCGCTGATTGTTTTTTACACACTATGTGTGATACAGATTACAAACAGTGATACAACACTGATTGTACAATATTTTATATCCATTCATATTAAATGGCATATTCATTTAAACCATATTACCTTGTTACAGTGGTATTATTTTAAATTTATAATAAAAACATTGGAAACTTACACAAAGCAAATTAGTTTTCTAATGCTGCTCGTATTTTTCTCCAAAATCCTTAAGGCAATCAACTTAATCTAAAACATTTCAACTTACCGGTAAAGCTAGCCAAGTTACCATTGTTTAAATCCCAAGCATTCTGAAATTTAAAAAAAAAACCAAATTACTTTTTAAATCCTTAATAATAAATTAAAAAAACCTACTGCCTCCACATTTATATCCAATGGAGTCATAGTAACACCAGCATGATTTTGCATTTGATTGCGTATTGTTTCATAGCGCAGTCTTGACTCTTCCGATGTAGACAAATTAAATTTGCGGCCATTGTCATATTGTTCAGTAGAACGTCCACTATCTGGCTCTTCATGTATAACATCCCAACGTTGTGATGATACAATGGACGCATTGGGGGCCTTAGATGATGACGAGGATGTGGTATGAAATGGATTGTAAGTTGAAGAATTTGTTGGTGTTGATGTGTTAGAAGATGAACTATTATTGCTATGTGTTAATTCTGTACTAAAAATAGTACTAAAATTGCTAAAATCTGAAATATAATTATCGCCGGTAGACTCATTGTCATTCGGACTGATGATCTAAAAAGAAAAGAGAAATGTTTTATTTTTATACTTTTTTTAATATGTATTAATAAATACCTGTTGATTAATGAACTCATAATTTAAGGGTTCATCTGCTCCCGGAAATGCTTGCATTAACATATTCATTACTTCTACCACATGCTGCATGGAGGGTCGTAAGTCTGGTTTATCAGCCCAACAAGAAGTCATTAGATGTCTTATTGGCTCTGGCAAATCGGGTATTGGAGGCGGTCGTTCACCTTTATGTATTTTCCACATTATAGAATATGTATTGTCAACATCCTTAAAGGGTTTCTCACGCGACAACACCTCCCACAAGACAATGCCCCAACTGAATATATCACATTTTTCGGTGTATTTAGAACCTTCAAAAACTTCTGGTGCCATCCAGGCAGCCGAACCTTTATTATTGGTCATTAGTGTAGATTTGTCAGCGACTGTACCAAAATCACATATTTTTAGATATCTTCCTTTATCGGTGAGTAAAAGATTGAGCGGTTTTAAATCACGATGTATTAGCGGCTTTGGTTTCATGGCATGTAAATAGGCAACACCCTGAAACGAAAGGAATATAGGATTTGAATTTTTTTGAGTTATGATTTTTAAAGCGAAGTTTTTTAAAAATAAAAAATACTCGTTAGATAGATAGATAAATAGATAGATGGATAGATAGATGGATAGATAGATAGATAGATTGATAGATAGATAGATAGATAGATAGATAGATAGATAGATAGATAGATAGATAGATAGATAGATAGATAGATAGATAGATAGATAGATAGATAGATAGATAGATAGATAGATAGATAGATAGATAGATAGATAGATAGATAGATAAATAGATAGATAAAGAGATAGATAGATAGATAAATAGATAGATAAAGAGATAGATAAAGAGATAGATAAAGAGATAGATAAAGAGATAGATAGATAGATAGATAGATAAATAAATAGATAGATAGATAGATAGATAGATAGATAGATAGATAGATAGATAGATAGATAGATAGACAGACAGATAGATATAGATAGATAAATAGATAGATCGATAGATAGGTTTAAATATAGATAGAAAAATAAATATATCGAATTCTCAGATCGAATTTTTCTGATTCGTTGGTCTCTGTCAGACTACCATGACAGTCCCAACTTGTGGTCAAATAACCGCCTGTGTGTTCATAATGCAGTTGCAGCGATTTATCTAAGTTTGCATTTAAGTATGTATTTATAATAAAATTAAAGAAAAATCTTCACTCACCTCTGCACACTGGCGTGCCCAACTCATAGCATGAGCCGTCGAATATGCCGGCTTTACTTTGCCATGTAAAAACTGATGCAATGAACCGCCTTCGGCATATTCCATAATCAAATATTTCGACATTTGATTGGCAGCTATGCCATACAAAGCGATTATATTAGGATGATTTACCCTTGACAGCTGCTTTACTTCTGTTTCGATGGCTTTCTGTTCGGAGGTAGGTTCAAATTCCTTAACGGCAACATAACGATCACGCCAAACCGCCTTATACACTACGCCAAAAGTGCCATGACCAACTTTCTGCAAAGTGGAAAAAACGTTAGACGAAAGACTAGAAAACGTTTACTATTATATAACAAAAAACACAAACCTCTTTGAAAGAAATTTCCGAAAAATCCACATATTGACATAGAAGACTTAAGCCGTCACTGGTCTGTATGTTAATATTATTGATGGGCGGCAAAGTGGGGGCTAAACTGGCAGCACCCTCTTCGGTAGCTGGTGTAGATGTTTCATTGTTGATTGAAGGGGATGTACTAGCGGAATTTGTGGTGGCATCTTGTAAATCCCCCAACTCATCGGTCATGTTGAGGTTGTATCAAACAGTTGACAATGGAAATGGGAAAATGCTGCAGAATTTATTTTTTAAATTGTTGCTTTTTAGAACTTTTGTTTTTTTTTTACAAAGAAAAATTTTTATATCTTTGTTGTTTTTTTACTGCGTTTTCTTTTTTTTAAACAAGTTGTATCTTTTATCTATAAGATTTAATTAATATGCTGCCTTATTTGCGAATCTTTTTTTTATTATTATATTACATAATTATGTTTATTTATTTATAAATTTTATTATTGATTTTTTGTTTTTATTGTTGAAAATTTTCTTAGGAATTTTATAAATTTCTTTTTTGGAAAAATTTTCACTGATAAAAACTAAAGAGGCAGTCTGTTTTTTTCGCAATATGTCAAGTGTCAAAAACAGCTGGGAGAGTATGAAGAAACATACACACACAAACATATGTTTAAAAAGGGCGTTTTTACACAAAGGGTTGGTGACTTTGCTAAAAGGTTGTTTTTAAATCTATTACATTTAATTTACTTAAAATTATGGTCCATAGTTGAAACGAAAAGTCGACTTTTCGACTTTTTGCATTTTATGAAAAGTCGACTTTTCGACTTTTTGCATTTAGTTAAAAGTCGATTTTTCGACTTTTTTCATTTAATTAAATGTCGATTTCGACTTTTAATATTATATAAATAGTCGACTTTTTGACTTTTTTCGACTATTTTCGACTTTTTCCGAAGCCAGAAGAGTAAATTTATAATGTTGCCATTTAACATTATATTATTACTGTTATTATATTTATTTTTATATTGTTATTAATAAAAAAAATTTTATTTATATTTTTTCTATTTGTTGCAATTTTTAGAGTTTTTTCGACTTCTTTCTATTTTCGAAAAGTCGGAAAAACTTTTCGACTTTTTTCGACTATTTTCGACTTTTTCCGATTTTTTCGACTTCTTTCGACTTTTTTCGATTTTTATTTACAAAGTCGACTTTTCGACTTCATAGACGATAGTCGAGTTATCGACTTTTTTGGAACAATATAGTCGACTTCGACTTTTCGACTTTTTTCGACAAAAAGTTGATTGTTCGATTATTCCAAAGTCCATTTATAGAACCCTACTTAAAATTACAATAATTTAATAAAAATATAATTTTTTAATGAAAATTTATTAAAAAACTATTTAATATTGATGAAAACTATTTTTAGTTGTTAATTATTATGATTGTCATTTAAAATTAAATTTTTACTTATTTTCATATAATATAATCCGACTTCACCACGATTTTTCACTAAAAATTCGAAACATTACTAAAAATTTTAATTTTCAGGAGTATAACAATCTCCTGCGGACTCAGAATCTGTAGAAAAATAATAGATGTACATAGATATCTATATAAGAATATGTTCGATTTCTTCTCCGACATTTGTGTAAATACCTGTTTATTTATAATCTAATCATATAGAGGTTCATCGATTCCCGGAAACTCTTGCATTAAGGCATCCATTTTCTCTGTCACATTCGCCATGGAGGGTCTTAATTCCGGCTTCTTATCCCAACAAGAATTTATTAGCCGTTCGATAGGTTCTGGTAGATTATCTATTGGAGGTGGTCGTTCTCCTTTATATATTTTCCACAATATGCCATATGGATTACCGGTATCTTTAAAGGGTTCTTCTCGCGCTATCATCTCCCATAACACAGTGCCCCAACTGTATACATCACACTTTTTTGTATACTTAGAACTTTCAAAAATTTCTGGTGCCATCCAGCCAGCAGAACCTCTTTTATTAGTCATTATGGTTACAAGATCGTTACTTGTACCAAAACCACTTATTTTCAGACATCTTCCCTTATCGGTGAGTAACATATTAAGCGGTTTCAAATCACGATGTAGAAGAGGTTTAGGTTTCATGGCATGCATGTAGGCAACGGCCTAAAAGGTAGAAAACATAAAATTTTCGTAAAGTTAAATTAAGGTCATTTAAATCTATTTTACCTGTGCGCATTGTCGTGCCCAACTCAAAGCATGGGCCATAGTGTAGTATGGCCTTTCGTTGCCATGTAAAAATTGATGCAATGAACCACCTTCGGCATATTCCATAATCATATAGTTTGACTTTTCATTGGTGGTTATGCCATAGAAAGCAATAATATTGGAATGCTTAACCCTTGAAAATTGTTTTATTTGCCTTTCGAAGGCATTTATTTTAGAGTTGCTATTAAATTTCTTTACGGCCACATAACGATCACCCCAACTCGCCTTGTGAAACACACCGAAAGTACCACGTCCAACTTCCTGAAAAGGCAGGTGGTGTATTAAGTTAACAACATTGTTGTCTTAAAATTTAACTAAATGAAATAAACCTCTTCCAAATTAATATCCCAAAAATCAATATATGGACATAAAATATTTAAGCCATCATTGATTTCGATATTAATGTTAATAGCGGGCGGCAAAGACGGATCGGACAAGGCACTAGTCTCTGCAGATGTTAAAGTCTCAGTGACCTCCTTATCTATGTTAAATGGCATTGTGGATAATTGGAAATTTCGAGAAACTTTAAGTCTAGATGATGTTGCATTATCGATTGCATTGCAATTAGAAGAATCTAAAGTATCTTCCCCTAAAGACCTATTATCACTAAAATACTGAAAATAATAATAATATATGTACATGTATGTATAAAATAATAGATTTGATTTGGACTGTTTTATCTATATATAAGAATAAATACCTCTTGATACATAAAGTCACAATTTAAGGGTTCATCTGCTCCCGGAAATGCTTGCATTAATATATTCATTTTATCTACCACACATTGCATAGAAGGTCTTAATTCTGGTGTTTTAGCCCAGCAAGAATTCATTAATTGTGTTATGGATTCTGGTAGATCGGGTATTGGAGGTGGTCGTTCTCCTTTGTGTATTTTCCATAAAATGCAAAATGCATTATCGAAATCTTTAAAGGGCTTTTCCCGAGCAATTATCTCCCACAACACAATGCCCCAACTGAATACATCACATTTTTCAGTATACTTAGAACCCTCAAAAACTTCTGGTGCCATCCAGGCTGCAGAACCACTATTATTAGTCATGATGGTCACAAGATCGGTAACTGTACCAAAATCACATATTTTTAGATATCTTCCCCTATCGGCAAGCAAAAGATTGAGCGGTTTCAAATCCCGATGTACTAGAGGTTTCGGTTTCATGGCATGCATGTAGGCAAGAGCCTAGAAGGATAAAAATGTAATTATTGTAAAATTTTAATAAAAGTGATATCTATACTATATACCTTGGCACACTGGCTGGCCCAACTCATGGCATGAGCCATCGAATAGTACGGCTTTACATTACCATGCAAAAATTGATGTAATGTACCACCTTCGGCATATTCCATTATAATATATTTTGAATTTTCATTATTAGATATACCATACAAAGCAATAATATTGGGATGTTTTATCCTAAATAATTGTTTTATCTCTCTTTCGATTATTTTTTTCTCAGTTTTCTGATCGAATTCCTTAACGGCTACATTTTTATCTCGTAAAACCGCTTTATAGACCACACCAAATGTGCCGCGTCCAATTTTCTACAAATACAACGATTTATAGTTAATTGTAAACAAACTTGTCTTTAAATATAATAAAATAAACCTTTTTTATAGAAATTTCCCAAAAATCTACATATGGACATCGAATATTAAAGCCATCATCTGTGTAGAAATTGATGTTAATTGGAGACGTTATAGAAAGATCAGTCCTGGCACCAGTATCTTCTGATATTAAAGTCCTGACACCAGTATCTTCTGATGTTATAGACGCATTATTATTAGCAGTTTTTGTAGGTTCCATTTGTAAATCCCTTATCAAATACAATAATTGTAATTTTTTTTTAATATAATTTATACTTTTTTATATATTTTTATTTTATTTTTATAAATTTATTACTGCTTAATCATAAACTATTTTTGTTTTCTTGTAATAAGTATTTTAATAAATATTCAGCTTGTTCTTATTAGTTATAATTATATATTTGTTTTATTTTTATATATATTTTTACTGCTGATTCATTAAAATTTATTGTTCAAGCTTTAAAATATTTTATTGATTGTTTAATAAAATATTTATTTGCTATTTTAATTTTTTATTATTTAAACTTTTTTTTTAAAATATAAGAAAGAAAAATTTATCTTTCTTATATTTTTAATTTTTTTCCGATATGAAATTTGCTTTGCTTTAAAGGAGTTTTTTCTAACGTTTATTTGTTTATATTTTTGCTATATGTCAACTGTCAAACAGTTCACAAGTGAAGATCGGATATACAGTTATAAATCTGTCACATATACAACTTAATAGGGTTCTATAGTTGAAACGAAAAGTCGACTTTTCGACTTTTAGCATTTTATGAAAAGTCGACTTTTCGACTTATTGCATTTTATGAAAAGTCGACTTTTTGCATTTAGTTAAAAATCGATTTTTTGACTTTTTTCATTTAATTAAATGTCGATTTTTCGACTTTTAATATTTTATAAAAAGTCGACTTTTCGACTTTTTCCGACTTTTCGACTTTTTTCGACTATTTTCGACTTTTTCCGACTATTTTCGACTTTTTCCGATTTTTTTCGACTTCTTTCGACTTTTTTCGACTTTCGACTTTTTTCGACTTTTTTCGACTTTTTTTCGACTTTTTTCGACTTTTTTCGACTCTTTCCGACTTTTATTTACAAAGTCGACTTTTCGACTTTTTTCATAGACGATAGTCGAGTTATCGATTTTTTTGGAACAAAATAGTTGACTTCGACTTTTTTCGACAAAAAGTCGATTGTTCGATTATTCGAAAGTCGATTTATAGAACCCTACAACTTAATTGTTAAGGGCGTTTCTACATACATATGAAAAAGCAAATGATAATAATACTTAATAAAATAATATCTTTCTTTATCAAATAAGTTTCTATGTAAATTCGTAAGAATGATATAATTCTAGTTTCCAAGATATTGTGGTTTTTGTAAAAACCTAATTTAAGACATTTCTTGGTAGTTTTTACTCATGGAGTTATTCAACAACATGATAATCAACATAAAATTACCTATTATTAGCGTATAATCATGATGACAGTTATTACAGGATATCTTGGATATCCTACAAGTTGAAAATTTTACTTTTTTTTCGGTTAATCCTTATAAAATTAATTAAGGCTAAACGAGTTTGATTTCTTTTTACAATATGGTATTGTTGTATCATCATACGTCATTAATATTTCGCCGACAAAATGTTTTGACACAAAATCAAAAGAATAGTAAAAACGTACGACATACAACGTTACAACACTGATTGTGAATTGTATAATATTTTGAATTCATTCATGGGCGTGTAAAAATAAGAAATAAAAGTTGAATTCAATCCGAAATATTTCATTGCGTTTTTTATGAATTTCCAGTTTTAACCGAAAAATTTTATTATTGGTTTGTGTTGGTAGTACTTTATGGAAAAACTTCAATAAATTTAGCCTAAAGTATTGTTATAACGATAAAACAAAAAAGCTTTGTAGATTGTTCTTAAAAACAACTTTAGGAATTTAGTTCCAGTTCTGCAAAATTTAGTAAAATCTTTAAAATAGCGGCGTAAATATTGTCTGTACAAAAACTGCAATATCTTAAAAACTAGAGCTAACCGAATAATTTAATAATGATTTTTGAACTCAGCGTATGGAAATACATATAATAAGCTATTTTTATTTAAAAGGCACGCAAAATAGTTCTATTTTGTTGACTTGTGTTATCCTTTGATTACACGCTCGCTTACAAAGAGGTACTTAAGTAACCATACAATGTTACTTAGTGCTTCGAACGAAAAAATTTATAATTTAGAAATTCATCTGCTCCGGAAAATTTTAGCACTAACATATTAATTTGCCCTTCCACATATTCCATAGAAGGGTTTCAGTCCGGATTTTTAACCCAAAAAGAACTCATCAGTTGTTTTACGGGTTTTCGATATGGTCATTCACCTTTATAAATTTTTCACAAAATGCAGAGGGTTACAACGGGTTTTTATGCGTTTTTATCTCCCTGGTGCCATTCAGGCAGCAGAACCTTTATTATTTGTCTATAAAACCACATTTGTTTATAAAACCACATCTTCCCTTATCGGTGAGCAACAGATTAAGCGGTTTTATATCGATGTACAATAGGCTTAGGTTTCATGACATGCATGTATCCCTTAATTCGAATCAGAGATTAATCTAGTAAAATAAATTGACATGCAAACATGATTCTCTGGATTTGTTTTTATATCTTACACCACCATAATGGGGAGGGTATTATGCGTTTGTTTTGATGTTTGTAACGCCCAAAAAGTTTGGTAATTTACCCAACTTATAGAGTACATATCGACTCAGTCGATTTAACTACATGTCAGTCAATCTGTCCGTCTGTCTGTGTGTCCATGTAAAGCTTTGAACACGGTGCAGGTCGCAATTTTTAAGATAATTTGATGAAATTCGAACAAGTTTTTTGACCCAAGGAAATAGTTTATTATTTCGCTTAGCCTCCTTAAAACCGTACCACTCGAAGAGAAAATTGGCAAAACCTAGTTTTATAGAAGTTTAAGTTACACTACATATTTTTATAATAAAAGTGCTTCATTTGACCTTTATCTTCATACAAACTCCTCTTCAGAAAATAAAAATGGAGGTCTAAATTTACTTTTAAACACGATTAAATTCTGCATAAATACCTTTGAAGGAGACGTAAATTCCTCTATCAAAAGGTACGAAAATCTCGTTTGGTCAACAATAAGTTGAAATATTCCCGAATTACGGAAGAAAAGCAAATTAAATGCTTTATTATCTTAATACAATCTAAATTCTTAACTGGTGTAGGATATCATATGGTCGGCCATAACCGACTATACATTCATACTTATTATTTACGAGTTTTTGAGGTTCTTAAATATATTCATTTAAAAATGTAATCTTTTTTTCTTTTTCAGCCGTTACGTTATTATCAGAAATAAGCACCCAACTATCAGTTGAATCAATACTACATTGATTTGCATATTCTTCAACTTTAGGTTTTTCGTTCATTATTTGGGTACTTTTTAAGTAATTATAAAGTTCCAATAATCTTTCCTAAAATTAAGAAAAAAAAAATATATTAATTTTAAATAATTTTTTTACTTTTGTGAGTTTTACTTTTTCCCTTAATTTCTGCAATAATTCGTTCATTTCGTTTTTCTCTTCAGGCGTCATTTTAAGCGTTTCCGTTTCACAGTAGTTTTCGGCAAAATATAATTTCGTTTCTAGTATTAAATATTCTTCGGCTAAACGTTTATGTTCTTCATAGATTTCTTGTGACTCCTGATTATCTTGTATGGGTAGTTCAGGTTGTAAGCCCGGATCCAACATTTCATGCCATGTTTCGGAATCGTTATCATTGGTGTTTAGCTTGAAATTGGGTATTTCTATTTGTGATTATAATTTAAATTTGTATTTCTTTGATTTTTGCTTAATTTTAAAAGTTTGCAGTTTACCATTAGTTGCAGTCAAACTACTATCCGTAAGATCCGCCGGATTCTGAAATTTGAAAAACAATTTATTTAAAGTTTTAAAAAATCTTACTAATTAACTTCTTTATTTGAGAAATTCTCTTCAAAAGAGTCTTTATAGATCTTTTGAGTAGAAGGACCATAATAATGTTCTTCGTGTACATTGTAGCAAGCAGAGATAAGTGAAGCATTAGATCTGGTTAATGGTGAATTCATAAAAGGATTGCTATTGTAAGAGTCTAAAGAATATTCTTCATCTATCGACTCATTGTCACTAACAATCTATAGAAAAACATTATACATATATTAGTTTATGATTTCTTCTGGTTTATATACACATAAAAACCTGCTGATTACTAAATTCATAATTTAAGGGTTCATCTGCTCCCGGAAATGCTTGCATTAATATATTCATTTTATCTACCACACATTGCATAGAGGGTCTTAATTCTGGTGTTTTAGCCCAACATGAATTCATTAATTGTTTTATGGGTTCTGGTAGATCGCTTATTGGTGGTGGTCGTTCTCCTTTGTGTATTTTCCATAAAATGCAAAATGCATTATCGAAATCTTTAAAGGGTTTTTCCCGAGCTATTATCTCCCACAACACAATGCCCCAACTGAATACATCACATTTTTCAGTATACTTAGAACCCTCAAATACTTCTGGTGCCATCCAGGCTGCAGAACCACTATTATTAGTCATGATGGTCACAAGATCGGTAACTGTACCAAAATCACATATTTTTAGATATCTTCCCCTATCGGCAAGCAAAAGATTGAGCGGTTTCAAATCCCGATGTACTAGAGGTTTCGGCTTCATAGCATGCATATAGGCAACGGCCTAGGAGTAAAAACATATATAATTTTCTTAAAGTCTATTGAAAGTAATTGAATTTTTATTTACCTCTGCACATTGACGTGCCCAACTCATGGCATGAGCCATTGAATAGTATGGCTTAACATTACCATGTAAAAATTGATGCAATGAACCACCTTCGGCATATTCCATGATTATATAATTTGAATTTTGATTGGCAGATATGCCAAACAAAGCAATAATATTGGGATGCTTAACCCTTGACAGTTGTTTTATTTCTCTTACGATGGGCTTTTCTTCACTCTTATGATCAAATTCCTTAACGGCCACATAAAAATTACGCCAAACCGCCTTGTAGACCACACCGAAAGTACCACGACCCACTTTCTGCAAAGGCATTAGTTAAAAGTTAATAACGAACAACAATGTCTATTAAAAAAAACCTCTCGGAAAGAAATTTCCCAAAAATCAACATATGGACATATAATATTTGAGCCATCACCGGTTTCGAAATCAATGTTGATTGTAGGCGACATAGAAGGATCAGTTCTGGTACCAGCCTTTTCTGATGTTGAAGACGCATTATAATAAGCAGAACTTATCGAAGACATTTGTTAATCCTCTAATTAAGCCTCTAATGACACCGAAATTTTATAATATTACAGGTAACTTAAAATTGTATTCCACCTAATTCTCAATTAATTTTTGTAATATTTTTTTTAATTCTTTAATATTTTTTCTTTTTTATTTTAATAAATACTTTTTGTTGCTGCTTTATCATTAGCTATTATTGGTGTAGTAGTTCTTTCTATTGTTTAATATACAATTTGTATCGTATTGTTTATTACTTTATTAAATAGTTATTTACGTTTAATTATTTATAGTTGATAAACATATTTATTTTTAATTGTTTTGTTTAGATTGTATTGTTGATTTTTCACTGAGTTTTTATTTTTTTACCGCAATGATCGTTGCTTCTCCGATGAGATCAAACTAACGTCTGGTATTTGTTTTTACAATATGTCTGCTGTCAAACAATTGACAGTCCTTGTCAGTGGTTTGAGCGAATTCGTAACTTGTGTATTCGCTGTATTTCCTGTTTTGTATTTAAAATTTTATGAAAAAATGTATATTTATATAAAGGGTTAATTTTCTACGAAAATTTCTTATAAGTAAGGTTAGTTTGATATTGAGAATGGGCCATAGACCTCAGACAAGTCAGCGAGATGTTCGACACACATAAGTTTTATATATACTTTATACCAAATTTTATGAACATGAGTCCATAATTCACTCTACACTCTCCCAGCAAAATCTTTACATACCCGTTAAGTAGGCAAGTAATATTTGGAGAAAAGTGTAAGTAGTTACTTTTTGGGTGAATAACTACTTATTTTCGTTCGTCGATGACCAAAAAATAACTAGTTACAAATCTGCTTACCCGACTTTTCCGCAATTAAAACTGGGTTTATAGTTATTTTTCGTGTTTGTTATTCTATTCTCTTACTCAATGCCCCAAATAAAAATATCTGGAATGGTTTTCACACAAATGTAAATATAAACATTTCTTGAAAAAACTTCCAAAATCGTCTACGGTTAGAAACACTAACTAATTCCTTAATAGACATACGCTATAGATAATTGACTACAAATTCCATTCAAAAAAATTTATTTATTTTATTGATAACGAAAACTTATTACCAAGTAATGTACGAAATAACTACACATCTTACAATACTCATTATCAAAATCTAAAAATATTTTACTGGGCTATATAAAAACCCCTCAGAAAATTAGTCTAATGCTCGTTATTGTAAAGTGATGAAATACAAGATATTGTGCGAATCCAAAATATCTCTACCAAATGTTATGGTGATCGGTCCACAATTATCCTACTTTTATATATATAATATTTTCGTAGCGCGGAGTGTGTCGATAACTCACACTATCCCTTGTATAAATCCCTTTTAGATTTACTTTAACGTTATTAATAGTATATAAAAATGCGAATAGAGCGATAATATACAATGTAAACAAGTTTTATATGAACCAAAATCAATTTAAAAAATGTTATGAGGATCGGTCCTACACCTTATGTAAGGTCTTCTTAAAAAATTTACTGAGGAGGTTTAAGAAAACACATTTACATTAAAAATAAATATCGGTTCATATATATTATTAGGCGCATATAAGACCCCCTTTATAAAATTACACTTAAGCAAAACAAATAAGTATTATACGAGACCTTTCTATTAAATTTTACGACGTCAGTTCATACTTGATCCTACCGCTCACGGCTTACGTGTTGTTGGTGGAATATACATATCAGGTACGTCACAGCCGAATACAACACTTTCACTTGTTTTAAAATAAATTTGAATGTATTGTCGGGCATGGCCGACCCTATGTCGGTGGAGGAATTTACGTCGGATAAAAAAGTATTATTAGTGTTTATAATCGAATTTTGACCTTCAAGTCATTTTCAGAACGGGAGTTTGTATGGGGACTAGGGGCAAATGACCGATCTATAAAACTAAGTTTTGCTGTCTTTTCTTATCCATGTAAACCTGTGCCAGCCAGCCAGACGGACGGAGATATCTTAATCGATTCTGAAAACGATTCTAAGCCGATTGGTATACTTTAAGGTGGGTATAGGACGAATATATTTGTATGTTACAAAAATCAGCACAAACCCTAACCGCAAAAGTGGTGAAAAATTTGGAAAAAATCATAAAAACCTCTAAAAAGAACCCTTTTACCCATTGATCGAGCTAATTTAATATTGAGGTTAGGGTCAATATTTTTGAGTACTCTTTAATATGCTGTATACAAATTTACTTTATATTCTATCAATTATTTAAAAATTTCTATTTACCTTGTCATTATACTTAAAAGGAAAGTAGATTTTTATATAAAAAAAATTTGAAACAATCATATTGTTATTAGTAAATGTAAGAGTATAAAGAATAAAAGGGTTAAAGATAAAATATGCTCTCTAACCGTCTACTTAAATTAAACAAAAATATCCTTTTATCTTTTATACGCACATGTAAAGATATTCATGTGAAATACTTTAGTTTTAGTGTTTGTGTGTGTGTGTATGGGTGAGTATGCGTTTTGGTAAATATTTTCCTTTTAGCAGAGATGGACGACTTTAAATGCAAATAATACAATGAACTACAACAACAATAAAACAGAGTAATAACTGTAATAGTGAGCTAAAACAAGGACCCACATTAAAATTAAAACAAAGTTGTTGAAGTTTGTTTTTTTGTTTTGTTTTTGAAAATAAAACATATGGGTGACCTCTCAGACCTTTTTAGCATAAATGTGTGGGTGTACACACATATACATTTACATGTGAATTTACATACATATTATGTATTTGAATACATTACTTATATAAATACATATATGTATATGTATATACGTATGTGTAGAAAAAGATTTTAATGTATGCGAATAGTTGAAATAAAATAAAAAATTAGAATTGCGACCCACAAAAATAAATCTAAACTTTAAAATATTTTATTTATACTTATACTTACAGTGAGGGAGAAAATAAAGAAAACTTTACTTATTAAATAATTTAATATTATGAATTATTAAATTTCAATAGCAGTAAAGACACTAAATGTGTTAGTTTAGATTCTTTTTTTGTCACACACTGTATTTAAGAAGTCAGTGCAGACTATAACCCTGTAATCTTTAAATATACATTTTTCATTGCCATTAAAATTATTAAGTTTAAGAAGAAGCAAATAATTTTTAATAAAATTTCAATTAGGACCCATGTTAATATATCCCCGAAATCAGTTTAAACATTCATAAATAAAACATTTTTTATATATTTTGATTCTACTATTGACTAGCCGGTTAATACGTCAATTGACTCGACTGTTGACTAGTCTATAGACTCTTCCATTCACTAGTCTGTTGACCAGTTTGTTGACTGGTCTGTTGATCAATCTACTGACTATTTATTGACTTGTTTATTGATCTGGCCATTAACTAGCCTATATGATCAGTCTACTGACTAGCCAATGGACTAACCATTTTGAAAATAACGGGTAATTTTGATAAAATATTTTAATCAGGACCCCTTATTAATATCTGACCAAACTCCATTTAAACAGTCATAAAGAAAACAAATTTTGTAGATTTTGATTTTACTATTGACTAGCCAGGTTTATAAGTCTATTGACTCGCCGGTTGATTAGTCTATAAACTCTTTAATTCACTAGTCCGTTGACTAGTTTATTGACTACTCTATTTGATCAATCTACTGACTATTTATTGACTAGCCTATATGATCCGTCTACTGACTAGCCAATGGACCAAACATTTTGAAACTAACGGGTAATTTTGATAAAATATTTCAATTAGGACCCATATTAATATTTTGATCAATCTACAGACTATTTATTGAATAGTCTATTGATCAGTCCATTAACTAGCCTATGTGTTCAGACTAGCCATTTTAAAAACAACGGGTAGTTAACTATTATATGTATAATGTAAGTTTGGTATGAGTGTATTCAGGGATTGATGGTTGGTTGACTGACGACAAGAATGGATGAATAGATTATATTTTTACTTAAGTAAAACATGGTCATTGGCAATAAGCTCTTCATGCTACTTTAGTTGAACTTTAAAAAGTTTTTCTTTAAATATTAATGTATGTAAAAATATTTCTTTTAAATAATAAATTTAAAATTTTTTTAACAAAATTTTTCTGAAACTCAATATAGTTCCATAACTGGTGCTTTGGTGAAAGAAACCGTTTTTACTTATGAAATAGATCTATATCTTGCCTTTTAAGAAAATAAATTCCATTTTTAACACTATAAGCTTTAACTAAACTAAATACATTGTGAAATTTCTATCAGGTTGTCTATTCATTTTCGTCTGTCCATTAATTTATTACTACATTTACATTAAAAAACACATATGTATGTATGAGTATAACCTACCATTGCAGTAGATCTAGAATTCATATTTTAAATAAAATTCTTTATTTGCGTGCCCACATGCATAATGTATCAAACATGAATAACATCAATGGCGTGGAGTAGAAATGTAGAAACAGAACAAATAATCATACATTCAGCTTCCAGCTTTTATTTTTTAATGCTTTGGGTTTTAAAACAAAGAAAAGAAAGATTGTTTTTTTGTTTTACATATTCATGTATATCCTGCTCATCCTGTACTATTGCTTTTTAGTTTATTTTTTAACAAGAATTATCCTTTAACTGCAGCTTTACGATTGCAGCATTTTGTTTTGTATCCCAAATAAAAATCCATCTTTTCTTAAGAGTGGGGTTTCACTGAATCTCATGCTTCGCAGTTGTTTTTAGAGTAATCTTTGTTTTTGTAGCTCTGTTAACTAAAAATGAAAAAAAAGAAATAAAATAAAGATATTTAATGTATTTCTACTCTGTTTAATGTGTTGCCAGCAGACCTATAAAAGAATAATATTTGCATCATCATTATGTCTTCCGAAAATAAGTCAGTAAAATACTCAATTGGCTAGCCATAGACTAATTAATCAATGGATTGACTTTTTCTCGAAAACTATAAGAGAAATAGAAAAAACAAGCGAAAACTGTGATCAATTGTATTTCATACCAAAAACTTATTTTTTGAGTAAAAACATAAAAGTGCCTTTTTCTCAAAACAAAGTAAAAGCAAGCGAAACCTGTAATCACTTTTATTTCCTACCAAAAACTTATTTTTTTAATTAAAACATAAAAGTCAATTTTTCTCGAAAACTATAAGAGATACTGAAAAACAAGCGATATACTTTAATTTCATGCTAAAAACGAGTTTTTTTTAATTAAAACCTAAAAGTCCTTTTTCTTGAAAACTCGAAACGGCATGACAGACCTAACAGTTATCAGTTAATAGACTTATCGAGAAAGAGAATCAATGCAATTAACTAATTCTCTTTCTATATAAAAAATCACTCTTTTAATTCTCACATTGCTGCGTTGTTGTTATTTACTTTGCTTTCAGTTTTTCTTGTTCTCATTTAGTCTTATATGTCAGCTGCTTCAGCAGCAGAGTTAGCAGCTGAAAAAAAGGATATTTTCTGAAGGATATAAATGCATTTACATTATAACAAAATGTATTTTATTTGTAAACTTAATGTGTGTGAGTGTGATTATTTCTAAAGTAAAACTGTAAGTATGTTATACAAATTCATTTTCTGTTTCTTTTTATTTATATTTTTTTTTGCTCGCAATAAGTTTTTCCTGTCCTCGTGCTCATCTCCATATATGAATATTTTCAAATAAACATAAAACATCCAACATGTTTTTATTTTGTCTATATCCTTGCCACCCTTCTTTACATTATTATAGCCTTTGGTGTTGTATACAATACACAACTATAAAATGGACTTTGTTTTAGTGTGTCTGTGGACATTTTAAAGTTTCCTTTTTATTGTTGTTTGCAAAAAAATATAAAAAACTTTTCTGATTTAGAAAAAAAAAAACACTAAAACTTAAATGCAAATATGTTTGTTAAAAAACAAAGTTTTTCTTTGTCTTATTTTCAATACGAATGTATTAATTTTTATTGAAATTTAATCCATGTCCTTAATCCTAGTTGGCGAATAGAGAATAGAGGGGTGTATATGAAATATAGGATAAAAGGAAAGTATTTTTCTACATTTACACACGTTGTTTTAATCTTAAGAGATTTGCCAAATATGCAGATCTACTTAAATAACAAAACTTTTTCTTCAGTAGTTGTTAATGTTATAAATGTAAGTTTTTAATGTTTTATTAAAACTACCTTACTTATTTACATACATTTGTACATATTTCTGTAATGTAGGTATTATAACGAATTTATTTGGGTTTTTATATTGAAAAACATTTAAGGACTTTTTTTGTATAAGCCTACTTAATTTTTATTTTTATACTTTTTTATGAAATTACTGGCCTACGTAGGCTTTTATAATCTTGATATAAATAAAAATAAATAAATAAATAAATAAATAAATAAATAAATAAATAAATAAATAAATAAATAAATAAATAAATAAATAAATAAATGTAAGGTAAGCATTTGGAACTTCATCGCTTCATATGTTTCGGATTATGTTGTACACATCACACTTCTTAAGTAATACTTTTAAATTGGAGTGTCACAGAAATCTTCTAAACAAAGAATAACACAATTTTTTCTATGTCAATTAATTTAATTTTAACTAATTTATTTATTAAAATACATGTATGGCATTCTTTGGAATACAAGAGACATGACTTTTACAAAGTAGATTTTCTTACCTTTACAAATTGGCTCAATTGGAATTTTATGAAACATTCATTTAAATATTTGAGACGAGGTGGACGAAAACAGAACTACTGCATAAAAATTTTTAAAAAGAAAACGAACATACTCGACTATAGGATACCGTACATCAACATTCAGCATGTACTTAATGGGTTGAGTTATATAAGCAACTAGTTGTGTTCTAGTTCAGTTCTAGTTCTAGTTCAGTTCTAGTTCAGTTCTAGTTCAGTTCTAGTTCAGTTCTAGTTCAGTTCTAGTTCAGTTCTAGTTCAGTTCTAGTTCAGTTCTAGTTCAGTTCTAGTTCAGTTCTAGTTCAGTTCTAGTTCAGTTCTAGTTCAGTTCTAGTTCAGTTCTAGTTCAGTTCTAGTTCAGTTCTAGTTCAGTTCTAGTTCAGTTCTAGTTCAGTTCCAGTTCAGTTCTTGTTTAGTTCTAGTTCAATTCTAGTTCAGTTCCAGTTTAGTTCTTGTTTAGTTCTCGTTCACAAAAAGTAGATCTTATTCGATTTGCGTATGATGTTTGAAGATCAATTATTATATGCTTTACAAATTTAGCACAAACCCAATATCTAATAGTAGTGTTAACCTACATAAAAATGTTAATGTAGAGGTTTTTAATGGTTCGTAATTTTTTACCACCATATGCGTTCAATTGTGGACACATGCGAAAGTAATTTTTGAATCAAATACCCTTGGACAGACAAACACACACCCATTAACTTACCAAAACTTATATGCCAATATGTAGTTAAAAAAATGGAGCTTAATAATTGCTGTAAATATATGTGTGTCGTTGTTAAAAGTGCCTTTTTTACAATTTTGTATAGAATTTTCCCTTTTCTCCATTTTTTTTTTGATTTTGTAAGGATAATGTGTGTTTGTAAGGGTATTATAGCTTAAAAATTGTATTACACCTCAATAACAAAACCAATACATGAATATCATGACAACGATGATTGCGATTGTAACGATGATGTTTTCGCTACTGCTGTTGCGTCTGTTACTCGCTGCTGCTTTTGCTGCCTGTGATGCTGATGATGAGACTTACAAGGACATTGTCAATGTTGACCATTGACTAAATATATTCATTTGGTTTGTGTTTGAGTTTTATTGGTTGTTAAGAGAATTTGAAGTAATGAAATCATTTTCAAAATACGAAATTTACTTCTAAAGGATTTTATAGTTATAAAGGTATGTATTTTTATAAAATAAAATGAAATTTATTTTTAAATGTTAAAATTAAAAGAAATAGTAGTATACAGTAGCCATTATACAATTGAGTATTGAGAGCTGAAAACAAGAGTTAGTTTCCCATATAAACTAACGAACTATAAAAAAGTTACACTTTGAATGAACTTGTCTTATATTATTCTAAGTCTTACAGTCAGTTCTATTTAGTCAAACAAGTAATTTAGTCTTTCTTTTATACATTGAAGAATTCATTATTTTATATATTGTCCTCCCATATGGAACATTTTTTCGATTTTTTTCCTTACAACTTTGCTACGTCTCCTGGTAAGCATGTGTGACAAGTGATGCGTGTTTTGTTGTGGCACTCCTTAAGTGGTAAAATTTGTGTGTGTCCTTTTTTTGTTTTGTTGCTTCTTTTATTTCTAGAAATTTTTTTTTCAATAAATTTTTCGTCTCGTATTTTTTTATTACAATTCGTTTGCGAAATTTTCGTTCATGCTTAATTGAATGGGTCAGTATCGGTATCATTGTTGTCGTCAGCAGCAGCAGCATCGGTAAGTATCATTCAATGTGGAGTTCAATTAAGTTGGAGACCATTATAATGATGATGATAAAAGATACTTTGGGTTGTTATGGTTGTTATATTGGACGTATGTGTCCCTTTAGTTGTTTTTGCTGTTGATGTCCTTGTTAGAAATAACATGTGTTCAGTTGTAGTTGTTGTTTTTTGAGCATATTGTTATTCTGGCTATCGTTTTTATAAAACTTAAGTATCTATTGGATATTTATTTCAAATCAATTTTGCTGAACTTTAGCAATAAGTGTTTTTTATTTTTGTGAATTTTTTTCCTTTGTTTGTCCCTTAAAGTTATAAGTTTTGTGAAAAGAGGGTACAGTGGGGCCGGAGTAATATTATAAATATTTGTACTTGTAATATTTTAAAATGCTCAATAAGGTTTTTAAAGGGATGTGTACTACTTATGTACGTTAATTCTGAAGAAATATGTTACTAACTTGTCTAATATGTAATCTTCTTAATGGAATATGTATTTTGCCCTTGGAGGCAATATTGACCGATGTTAAGTATTTTTTCATGGCCCTTACTTGAAATTTGGTTTTCTCCAAAAATATTAAAAAACTCATTCAAATGCGAAAAAATGCACTGAGGTAATGGTGACATCACTAGCTCCAAGGTTTTTGTTTAAGAATCTGAAGTTAGTTAGGTAGTTAGTTAGTTAGTTATTTAGTTAGTTATTTAGTTAGTTATTTAGTTAGTTAGTTAGTTGGTTAGTTGTTGGTTGTGAATAAGCCCACTGTAAATTCACTTGCAGTTACCGTTGTAAGACAACACATTACATTTGACATTGGTCAGCCGTTTTTCGTAATAACATCATCTTGCCTTCTTGAGGGGCCACAATAAATTTAAAGGGAAATTAGCATTATTATCATTATTTCAGTCTCGAATATAAAAAAAACACAACAAGGCTGTAATAATGGTAATGATGTCCTTTTCATACATACATATACTCGTAAATAAACCTAAAAAACATTAAAAGGTACACGTAAGTACTACTAGTAGCATGAGTTCAGATGTTCGTCTAATAAAGGTATGCTGGTTTAGGTTTTCTCAAAAGTGAGGGGATGGGCAAAGTGACCTTAAATTTACTTCTTCTATTGAATAAACAGTAAAAAAGAAAATCATTATGAATTCAAAACACAAAATAGCGATAACTTTCATCGAAGTTGTATTTTTAGTTTATTCGTTTTATTTGCAAAGCAGCTTTTTTTTAACAAGCATTTTCGTTTTTTATGGACTCAACCAGAAACGTTTCTATTCTATATTGAAAATGTGACAAATTTAATAGACACTTCATGCGGAGTATTATAGAAGAGGGGGAAGCATTTAATATTTCTAAGTTATCCAAACTTATTTGTTGTAATGAAATATTTCCTTTATCACTCAACCCCACCCTCCTTTAGAAATAAATAAAAAGTGTAATAAATTGCAATGGTTTGTTTAACTGATGTCCAATCAATTGCAAACAAAACAAAAAATAAACTTTAAAGAAGTTTGTCTATATTTTGTTATTACAAGTAAACAATTTATTAGTGTTTTTTTCTAAGAACGGGGGTTTTGGGTAGTTCGTAAACAACCACCCCTTTTTAGATTTCCCTTTTTTGCAATACGTTTCATTTTTTTGCCTTTTTTGATATTTATTTGGCAAATTACTTAAGTCTATTAGTTGTATACAACAAGTACAATAATAGCAATAACAAAATATATTGTTGTTTTTCTTCTTTTGGAAGGGAATCTGTTTTTTTTGATCATTTGCAAAAAAACAAACCATAAAACGCGGTTACAGCTCCCATGTGTGTAATCTTTGATTCAGCTTTTGTTATGGAAAACAAAAACCAATACGAAATGTAAAATAAAGTCAGTAGTTGTAAATATTTCTTTAATATTGCAATGGGGTTGCAAGACTATGAATTTTGTATATTTCTATCGGTATTAAAGGCCTTTGTTGTTTAATGAATGAAATCTTTAAATTTTAAAATCAAATTTAAATTACAACTTTAATATTGATTTTGGTTGATATTTTTTAAGATATAAAAAGTATTAGACCGTTTTTAAAGCATGTTTTTTCATTATAGCGTTGGGAATAAAAACAAATTGTGATTTTTTTTATTTATTTGTCTGTTAAAAAATTTCGCTTTTTAAAGTACTTTTATTTTACCAAATATGCTTAAATACATATTTATAATTTTCACATACATATGTAATTCTATGAATAATTTCAACAATTACTCTCTTCCTTTATTAACTGGTTTTATTTCTATGACATCAATGTTTATTTATGGCCAATTAAAATATAACCTAAAAACACGCAATTTTCCAAAGCTGTTGTTGTTGCTGTATTTTTTGCATTTGTTTTCTAAAGTGGTAATGGCGACTCTTACGACAATATTCAAGTGTTACAAGTGTGGCCTAAAAGCAATTTTAATGGTTCCGTTTACAACACTTCTATTTTGTAACTGGGTTTTTTTGTTCTCTACATTTAACAAATTGTCAACTTTCTTTGTTCTCATTCTTTATTCGTTCATTTATTCAGTCTTATATTCTCTACCCTATACAGCCGGAAGTTCTAAATGAAAGAAGTGGACTAAAAAAAGAAGAAAACGTTATTTGTTGACACATGTTAAGTCTTGTTGTTTTTTTGAATTTTTTATTTGAAAATAGGGTTTAATTTCTTTTTATTGTTAAATCCTACTAAAAATATAACAATTATTTTTCATTTCTTTTTTTTTACGTAAAAGCCTTTATTGTTGTTGCTATAGTCTTTCATATTGTTCCACTTTATTTTAGAGCTTTGTTTCCTTTTTGCATGTAAATGTGTGTGTGTGTGCTTTTTTATTGTCGTTGTCATTGTTGTTTCCGAAGTTTTGTTGATTTTTCTTTTAATTGTTGCGGATTTGCATTCTGACACATTTGTCAACCTCAGCAACAATGACAAAAGGGTAACCAAAGTTTCGTATACCAGGTTATTTGCACAGTGTTAAATAAACATTGAATGGATAAAGCATACAGTACAATCACATAAACGAAAGATGTCTACATACATACATACATATGTATGTGAGTGTTAACCGGTCAAGTACGAATATTGGATATCGTATTCAAATAAGTTTTAATATGACAATACAACTGAATATAGACTAGACTTAAGACTGGACTATAGACTAGATCACAGATTTAATTTCAAAATAGATGGCAGACTAAACTATAGATTAGACTAGACTATAAACAAGACATTAAACTAGACTTTAAACTAGACTTTAAACTAGACTTTAGATTAGACTATAGACTAAACTATAGACTAGACTATAGACTAAACTATAGACTAGACTATAGACTAGACTATAGACTAGACTATAGACTAGACTATAGACTAGACTATAGACTAGACTATAGACTAGACTATAGACTAGACTATAGACTAGACTATAGACTAGACTATAGACTAGACTATAGACTAGACTATAGACTAGACTATAGACTAGACTGTAGACTAGACTGTAGACTAGACTATAGACTACACTATAGACTACACTATAGACTACACTATAGACTACACTATAGACTAGACTATAGACTAGACTATAGACTAAACTATAGACTAGACTGTAGACTAGACTATAGACTAGACTATAGACTAGACTATAGACTACACTATAGACTAGACTATAGGCTAGACTATGGACTAGACTATAGACTAGACTATAGACTAGACTATTTACAAGATTATAGACTATATTATAAACTAGACTATAGACGAGACTATAAACTCGATTATCCAATAATACAAAGTAAAATCGGTTGTTAAAATAACATTATAAGCATTAAAAACATTGATATATTTTTAAAATACCGTATCAGTGTAGGGTACAATAATGTGAACAGAAATGTGTAAGTATTTATCAAATGTGTATGGGATAGAGCCACCCACTACCGTAGCACTTATAAGCTAGAGACATGGCCCGGTTGTTTTTTTAACTCTTTGTTATTTTTTATACTTTAAGTTCTCAGGTGTTTTACCTACTTCTCGTATGTTAGAGATTTCATATTAAAAACTTTTTCATATCTATTCGTCATTTGTCATTGTCTTACAGAAAATCTGTACCTACAATTATACAAAAGTACAACATACATTTGTACATGTATGTATAAATGTTTATCTAGTAATTTTTCTCTTACGCCTCCCCCGTTTTTTGTCATTCTTGTCTTTTATTATTTTTATTATTATTTGTATGTTTTTAATATTAGTGTGACATGTGTCAAAACTACGCGTAATTTTTTGAGTTACATAAAATTAACCCTCTGTTTTACATTTCACACGTTGATTGAAAAAGTTTTCTTTCAACACACTCGTTTTGAAATGCTTGTGTTTGATTCTTATGTTTTAAGAATTTCGTATATGAGGGTTCATTTGTCAAGTAATTGAATTTTAATTGCAAACTTTTTATTGTGTGTCAAGTATCATTATTGTTCTTTAAGACAAAATTGTATTTTGTATTTTTTAAAAGACAGAAAATAATGAGGGGAGAAATTTTACAAATAGAAGAATTTTCTGATTTTTAAACAGCCTATATGATTTAAAATTAGTTAATAATTGAGCCAAAACTTTGTGCAAAACCAGTAAGTAAAGTCTACTGTATAGTCTAGTCTATAGTCAAATATATATAGTCTAGTCTATAGTGTAGTCTTTAGTCTAGTCTATAGTCTAGTGTTTAATCTAGTCTATAGTATAGTCTTTAATCTAGTCTTTAGTCTAGCCTATAGTCTAGTCTATAGTACAGTATATTCTACTCAATAATAAAGTTTATAGCATAATCTATAGTCTAGACTATAGTCTATGGTATAGTCTACTGTATAGTCTAGTCTATTGTTTATTATAGTCTAGTCTGTAATCTATTCTATAGTCTAGTCTGTAACCTATTCTATAGTCTAGTCTATAGAGTAGTCTTTAGTCTAGCCTAGTTTCTAGTCTATAATCTAGTCTATAGTCAAGTCTATAATCTAGTCTATAGTCTAGTCTATAGTGTATTCTTTGGTCTAGTCTATAGTCTTAGTTTAGTCTAGTCTATAGTACAATATATGCTACTCAATAATAAGGTTTATAGCCTAGTCTAGACTAGTCTAGTACATGGTATATAGGCTAGTCTTTGTTCTATTCTATAGTCTAGTCTACATTTTAGTTTATAGTCCAATCTATATTCTAGTCTATAGTCTACTCTAGAATAGTCTATAGTTTGGTTTATAGTTTAATCTATTGTCTAGTCTGGAGTCTAATCTAGAAAAAATGATTCCTAAGAGTATTATTAAGGAGTTACAATTTACTTGCAATTTAAAATTCAACCAATGAAAAAGATCCTAAAAAAATCTAAATTTTTTTTATTTAAACCGTTTTTAAAGATATTATTCAACACATGTCCTCGGAATTTTATGACAATAAGAGAATTTATTAAAAACAAATTTCTTTTTATATTTTAATTCACAACAGCCGACGGTATTTTCTCAAATAAACAAAAAAAAATTATGGTTTTAAGCGTGAAAATGTTAAAAAATCGTCTTAAGCACCAAACAATTGTAAGCAGGTTGAAAGAAAAATAAAAAAGGACTCGTACAGAATAACTTCCAATGCGATGGCGCACATAAATTTACAAATACTTAAGAAAAAAATAATATACTAAATATTGGACATAGAAACTGGAAGGAAAAAATCAAAGCCAAGATTTTTTTAATATATATAATTTTTGTATATAATCAAAATAAAAGTAAATAAATACTTAAACGAACCAAGAGAAAAGAGTAAGAACTAAAAATAGCTCCTGCTTCTACATTTTAGCATATTTTTGGTGGACCACGAAACGTTGTCAGTGGGAGACCATTCGCGTTTAGCCACAATGAGTTTGTATTTTGTTAACAGGATAAAAATATAAAAAAAAAGAAAAACAACAATAACAAGAATTTATAATGAAATCGAAAAAAAAACAAAAAATTTTAACTTAAAATTAAGGTACATAACATTTAATTCACAAAAAGAAAATAAAATTAATATGGACAATTTTCTCATGGCAAGGAAAGTAGATTTTTAGCCATTTTCTTTATAATTTTGAGGACATTATTGTCTTTCTTTCTATTGGCTGTTATTAGAAGCTCTTGAATTATAACAGGAAGTTAAAGTAAACCACAATATGTTATAATATTTTTGTGGTTAAATTATGAAACCACAAAACACCCTTTTAAAATCCTTTGTAGGTATCGGAGGTGGTGGTTTTGTTAACACATACACACGAGTATTTCAAATTCCAATAGGTGGGGGTTGTTCGTCAATATTTTTACAGTCATTGAAAAAACTCCGCCTTTTAAAAAGAAATATTCCTTTTTCAACACATGTGGTTACTTAATGTGTTTTTCTCTAGCCTTAGTAGAACCTTGCTAAGCAAAAGATGCTTCTTTCTTAAGATCCTCCATATTATATACATTTGTTTATATATTCACTATCATTTCTGGTTGGTGTTTTACTTTTTTCTGTTCTCTTCTCAAACTGATTTTGGTAAACCAAAAGTAACGACAAAAAATTATATTGAGAAAAAACAAAAGTAATGGGTTGTCTTTAGCCACAAATGTAAAGCCGCAATTACGACTCAATATTCCTTGGAAATGTACTCTAAATAACTTAAATACACAGCAATACTTACACATACGCAGAAATGTTGTTGCAACAAATGTGCTCCTAAAAAAACTGTACAAGATTTTCTTTTCGCCAAAAATTTTAGGATGAGAGGTAGATTAAAAGAGTGTGAGCAGTATATTCATATTTTTACATAAATACTTACTTATATTAGGTAGGGGTAAAAATAAATTAGCTACTTCAATAATCAGACAGTTCTAGTTCAGTTCTAGTTCAGTTCTAGTTCAGTTCTAGTTCAGTTCTAGTTCAGTTCTAGTTCAGTTCTAGTTCAGTTCTAGTTCAGTTCTAGTTCAGTTCTAGTTCAGTTCTAGTTCAGTTCTAGTTCAGTTCTAGTTCAGTTCTTGTTCAGTTCTTGTTCAGTTCTAGATATCTAGTTTAGTTCAGTGAATTTTAATAGGAGCAAAGAAGGAACTTTGTTTAATTTTTTGTCATTTTGAAAAGTGCAAATAATTGATAATTTTCTCCTATCTAATATACATACATAACGATGTATGCATGTATATGTTTATATTAACTTGAGCAGGAGTTTCACCTATTTGACGATACCAACGCTATTTGAGGCTTTGGGGTTTTCTTATCTTGAGGTTATTTTTTATATTTTTTGTGTTTTACCATTGAAATATGTCTCTCTTTATAAAAAATTGAGTTTTTTATAAATGTAACTCATTTTTTTACAGCTTCCTACTGCCCCACACCAAAAAACAATTTTACAATTTCTTATATGGATGCTACTAAGGTGAGATGGTATTTTTTATTTAGCGTTTAGCTGTTTATACTTTTTTTATTTTTCCCCATATATATAAAATTCATAAACTCCCCCTTAATGGGAAATGGTAGATGTTGTTTTTTTTATTCTTGGTGCTCAACATTTTGACTAAAACACCCTTGTTAAAGAAAAGTTGTCAATTGTTGAGAAATGTATAAAGAAGACTGCTGAGATGAAAAAAAAAATTCTCTCAAAGGGGGTCATTTCGAGCCAAGAATAAGAAATAATTCGAGAAAATTAAAATAGCAGGGATTTTTTCTAAGTATAAGTATAGGGGGAGTAGAAAATAATGTTTTTTTTGAGATAGATTCATTTCTTACTAAATATAGAATAAAAAAAGTACCATTAAAGTTTATAATGAAGCCAGTAAGGAAGTGAGGAGAGGTATTTTAGAAGAAATGCATTTAAAGACGTTCCAGAGTACAATTTCTTCCAAGATTTAGCAAATATTAAGAAAACGAAAAAATATCTCAAGACAACGATTTTGAGTCATTAGAAAAAAATGCTCTCCATCATTTTGGTTGAATTGTTGGTTTACTCGTTTTGTGGCGTGTATGAGAGAGAGTTTGTATATAAATGAATGTTATTGTTTTTGTTGTATTTTGGGGTTTTCTGGTAATATTTGTTGTACTTTTTTTGCTGTTGGGTTACGGGTGCGGTATTGAATACACCACAAGAGTAAACCACTGCTACTGGTTCTCGCGGTTCTGTGTTAAGCCAACGAACGTTAACAAAAATTACATGAAAAAAATTAAATAGAAAATAACTCATACACACGATATCTCTGGGAAATTTGTAAGTTCCAAGATTTTCTTAAGAAAATGCTGCTCCCCCCTTGGAATCCCAATTATTTTGTTCTGGCGGGGCGTTAGCAAAACTGCTGTAAACTGTTACGGCTGTTGTTAACCATGATGATGGCGCTGACAATATGTTTGTTGTTTTTACTCTAGCTGTTCATAGCGGGAGAGTTGTTATTGTTTTTTTCTTGTTCTACCCATATAAACGCTTTGCAATTGTCGTTGTCGCCTTAACCCCAAATGTTTTGTAAAAGCATTCAGTTTTTTTTGCTATATTTATTTGCTATGAATGTTGTGTATGTGTGTTTTTTTTACTTTTTGCTTGCAATTCTTTTTTAACCACCTTCATCTCAGCATCACTCGTAAAAGTAGTCTAATCAACATCATCATTACCAACGTCCTCCTTATAGTCATCGTCATCATCATTATCAACCTCAGCCTGAGCCTCAGTCATACCCAACAACAATAATAACAACAACATTCGTAAACATTAACATCTTTTTGGCTGATGACTGTGTATTGTAACGTCGTATCGTCTACAACGTCGTCAACAATTTCTTGATTTTTTTCTTTAATATAATAACAACAACAATAAGAGAAAAACAATAATTATTTTTATCGCCATCGTTGTTATCGTCGTCGTCGCCTTCCTTGTGTTTGAGTGTTTGTGTCATTTTTGTGGTGCTCCATATAGTGGTCGCGTTCATGGTTACCGCAAAAAAATAGTTTAATATTATCGTAACATTTGATTCGATCACCAGGATATTTCATTCCTGCCACCTTAACGGTTAAACGTAGTAATTTGGATATTTCTTCTGCTTCAAAAAATAACAAAAAGGAAACAAAAAAATAAATTAAATGTGTGTGTTTATAAAAAGAAATTTTATTATAAAATATTAAAAAATCTACAATTTTTAGTTTTAAATTAATAAAAATTTTACGGAATACTAAAATATTGTAATAATTAAAAGAAATTGTTAAAAAAAATAAAATTTTCTATAGAAAATTTAAAAAAACATGTGTTATTTAACATAAAATAATTAAAAATTAACTAAAAATTAAGAAAATATCAAAAGTTTTAAAGTGTTGTTATAATATTCTGTGATCTTAATCTTACAAACATTAAATAAATCATGGAATTTAAAAAAAAGTTTTCAAAATTTTCACAAAATATTTATTAAATTTATCATTCAAAATTTTTAGTTTTTTACGTTTAAGGATTTTTTGTCACAATAGACAATAGTTTACCTTGTTAAAAAAATCCATTTTATTTTATTAAAAATAAAATAAAAGGAAAATTATAAACAAATATTTTTTCTAAAATCAACAATTTTAAAAAGTTAAGAACCTGATAATAATATAAAAAATAAAAAAAGATATGGACATGATTTAGCATTATCTACCCAGCAAAAAAGAACTTCCAAAGAAGCGAAAAAAAGTAGAATTTATTCCATGGAAGTACTGAAAAAGACCTGAAGAAGTGATGATTTTAACACAGGCTTGTCATAGGAGGGATGTCCTATTTATTTCAAGCCAACAAAAAGGGTTGGGAAATATTTTGTATTATTTTTATTTGATACCGTTAGGATCAAAATCTGTCAAAAATTCTTATCCTTAAAAATCTATTAACATTTTTTATATTAAAGAAAGATTTTTTTATACATCTTTAGATGCTGACAGAATGAACTAAAAATAACACAAAATATTTTTCATCTCTTTTTGTTAGCTTGACATCAAATTTGGCATTGTTTGATCCGTAGAAGTATTTTAAATTTTTTTTTCATTAAGTTTATTGTTCGTGTCTAATTTTGAGTGTCTGACGGTGTTATATAATACAACTTATTTGACTCAAATAATATAAAAATTCACTGACTATTTATCACCACTACTTTTGAAGTGGTGATAAACGGAAGTACTTCGGTTAAATTTTGCTGGGTAATAGTTAGAGATGACAATAGAATGACATTATTGTGAGCGTCTAAAGTCTATTTGGAAAGGACATTTGTATGCAGACTAGATTATTATTTGACGATTTGAAACATTTTCTCTAATGATCATACTTTGGACTTGTAAATCTTTCTTCTAAGAATATTTGATAGCGCAGACCAGCAGAAATTCTTGGTTGATTTGAGGTACTTCATACAGTGATTTAGTCTTTACAAAATGCAGTTTCAAAATTATTTATTTAATAAAAATAAAAATGGGCGGGATCTGAATAGTAGGCGTGGTATATTCTATTAAAATTAATACTTTTAATCAACATCTAGAATAAAAAGTGTCCAAATTTTATATGAGTATATAAATTTCCATTTTACATAATCTAAAATAGTAGGCGTGGTAATTCCTACAAAAATAAATATTTCCTTATACATACGCAGTAATATAAATAAAATTGGGCGAAATATATAATGGGCGTGGCGTTTCACTTGGAAGGTAACGTTATTATTATTTAGGCGTCATTAACCAAAACAACCAAATACAAGCCGTTCATGGCGTTAGTTGCTTTACAACGAATTAAGTTGGTAGATGGTACCAGCTACACCTGTTATACGAGCCTTCTATTTAAAGAAATATTTTAGTTCAAAGCAAAATAAAAATGAAAAAAAAATGTGCTTAAATAGATATATTTTTGACTGCCAAAGGTAAAAATAAATTCAAAACGTTAAATTAATTAGATGAATTTCGGTAAATCCTAAACATTTTATCTTAATAATGCCAGATCATTTATAACTGTAAGGCTGATTTCAGCAGAGTTTTATCTGACCTGATGGTTTATAAACAAGGATTAGCTCTAAAGTGTCTTCGGGGTTTGTTTGTAGTTGGTTTCAAATGTGTACCTATTTAGCCCTTTTTTCTCTTTTATACCCTATATTATTATCAACAGACGGACATTATGTAGGTACATAAGATAAATAAGAATTCAATACCATATTAATGTTTACTTAAACATGTTTAAGTCGTTAGAAAGTATATATTAAAAACTTAAAAAATTAATCTATATTAATTTTTAACAAAAAATATACACAATTTTTTTTGTTTCTCCTTCTGGTTAAAATGTATTTAAAGTTTAATTTACTCTTAACTATTTGTTTATATTTGTGTGTGCAACATATTTTATTGTGCATTATAGACCGCACTACCACACATGTGGTAATAATGCAAAATTAAAAAAAAAAACATTAAACAAAAACAAATAATTGTAAAAAAACAACAAGAATCATAATAATGTATAATCTTTGTGGCATTACGATCAGTTGAATAATTGATGGCATCAATGTAAAAATATTGCAATATTTAACTATTTTAGTTTTTGTTTTTGTAGTTGCAACATTGATTAAATAATGAACAATGACAAACTTGCATACATACATATTAATACAATTGAATACTGTTTCTAAGTTTTTATTTACTTTGTTTTAATTTTTATATTTATTTATTTCTTTTTTCAATTTATATACAAATAAATCAAGTGTATACTTAAAAAAATATATTTTATAAGTACATATCTGGAGTTCCCAGACCCCTATTTTTTAAGAAATATTTTTTATATGATGATAAGCCTTTGTTTTGTTTTTTGTTATTTTTTTGAATTTTATCACAGTGATATATCACCATATTGAGTGTTTAAATGTGTATGAGTGGGAGTGTGTTTGTATGTGTTTTTTATATTATTTGTCGGTCAACCATTTTCCGCAACTGTTAATTTACCAACTCTCACATTTATTTACTACGTTTTTTATACGTTTCTATAAGCCTTAACCGGTTGACTGGCTATAGCATATGGATTGGTTTATATTGGTTTATTAAAGTATTTGTAACATTTTGAAAAGGGGAAGTTTTTTTGGATAGATAGATAGATAGATAGATAGATAAATAGATAGATAGATAGATAGATAGATAGATAGATAGATAGATAGATAGATAGATAGATAGATAGATAGATAGATAGATAGATAAATAGATAGATAGATAGATAAGTAGATAGATAGATAGATAGATAGATATATAGATAAATAAATAAATAAATAAATAAATAATAGATAGATAGATAGATAGATAGATAGATAGATAGATAGATAGATAGATAGATAGATATAAAACTGGCTCGCTTCTTAATGAAAGGGGCAACTATGCTCTGGTGTTAGCAACTAACAGCCGTTGCAACGGCGAGTATGAGGCGAATACTTTTTTGATCTGAAGTCTTTATCTATGAGTGGGTTGATTTTTCTTGCCACATGTTTATTTGACCCGATAACTATAATGAAGACATTATTATCTAAATGGTAGATAGGTGCATGGTCCGTTCGAGTATTGCAACGTTGTTTGCTGACTCCCCCATTAACCTTTACATTGAACTTGAAAAAAGTAGCACATATAAGCCTGCTGTTTAAAATTAATGACTGCAGATTTTATGTCCTTTGCTTCTCTTTCAAAATTTTGATAAGACAATTTTTTTGGAAAATTTAATTTCTTTCTAAATGTTTCTAATAAACAAAATAAATTTTAAAAACTTTTTTTTAAAAAACGTTTTAGTCAAAGAGTTAAGACTTAGGGTACAAACAATTCTAACCAACATTTTAAATTTGAGAAAAGTTTTGTTGTTTTATATTATTTTAAAATTTTCATTCACATGAAGCTCCATTTAAAGTGAAAAAAATCAAAAACATTTTTTCAGTTTTTTTTTCTACAAATATTAGACCAGCACAAGGCCTCACATTGGACATATTAAATGTTAGAATAAATTTGAATGCATATTAATGACAAATGTCACTTTTATAAATTTTAGTTTTTTCTTTATCTGGGATTCTGAAACAAAATTAAAAAATGTTATTTCAGAATCCTAAAAAAATTAAAATTTTTAGGTCTAGCTTAATGAAGATGTCTGTGCGTTTGATTTTATTAGCGCTGACCAGTGTGCACACAATATGGCCAACAATTGCACTTGTTTTGTTTTATCTGATGTATTTTTTTAACAATTTGTTTAAGTTATAAAAAACGGAAGCAAACGTTTTATTTTTCGCGCTATTTTTTTAATAAAAAAACACACACACAACACATCACATCACAGTGCTATAAATTTGTTTGTTAATTCATTCCAAAAGCAAGAGTTAGAGCCTCTGTGAGTTTTTGACCCATCATGAGTATTTGTTAGCATTTGTTGGTAATTTTATTGGGAACTGCGTTTTTTACAAGTACATTTATATAAATAATGCAGTAAAGAATTAAAAATATTTTTTTTACATTTTTTAAATTTTCTTTATTAAACATGTTTTATTTGACAAAATGTGTACTTAATTTTTTTTATTGAATTTTAAGTTGTAAGTTGTTTAAGTTAAAAATGTTTAGCGATAACTGTCATTTAAAGTTAAGTTAAGGGATATTATATGGTTATGAATTTCTTAGAGTGAGGTTTTATACCGTAAATATTATGAAAAATATGTAGTTCAGTTTTAGTTCAGTTCTAGTTCAATCCTACTTCAGTTCTAGTTCAGTTCTAATTCAGTTCTAGTTCAGTTCTAGTTCAGTTCTAGTTCAGTTCTAGTTCAGTTCTAGTTCAGTTCTAGTTCAGTTCTAGTTCAGTTCTAGTTCAGTTCTAGTTCAGTTCTAGTTTAGTTCTAGTTCAGTTCTAGTTCAGTTCTAGTTCAGTTCTAGTTCAGTTCTAGTTCAGTTCTAGTTCAGTTCTAGTTCAGTTCTAGTTCAGTTCTAGTTTGTTGTTGCGTATGAGTATTATATAATTTTTGCGAATTAGATATCAAGTATACGCCTAAGTCATTCTTCAGCAATGTTATAAGATTGTATAAATAACATTTTAACTAATGATCTGATATGTACAAAGGAGGGAGTATGAAAAGGTTTGAAACAAAATATGCAAACGAATTCTGCATTGCTGTTATCAATAGTTCGAAAGTAAGACTTTTCAAATCTAGTTCTTAATTTCGGAATATATTTGGATTGAAGTGTTAATTAGTGTTCTAAAAGTTTGAGTTTTTTTGTCAATTTTTTTATAATAAGTAAATATCCATATACAAGTGATTTAATGCCATTTTACGGTACAAATTACTTTGCAAACACATATTCAACATAAAATTATAAAAAAAGAAACAAAACAAATAAAACTGACAAAAGGCGGAAATTGTAATGAAAAATAAAATAAAAAAACATTTTAAAAAGCGACAATTGTGAATAAAAATTTATTTACAGAAAAAAATACTGCAGGCAACTATAAACCAAAAAATACACCAACACAAACTCAGTAACTAAAAAACAGACTTGAAGTGAAAAAAAACAAAAAACTGAACTAAATATAGACTGACCCTTGTAACAAATGTTGAAATTATGATACACCGCACGCAGTTAACAGGATATTTTTTGGTGTATTAAACAGGAAACAGATGTGTGATGTTGCTGCTGCTCTTGTTTTGTAAAAATATGAATGTATTGGTGTTTAATTGCAAGCACGTGCATGTCTGTAATTGTAATGATTAAACTGAATTTCTGACTATTTTTTTGTTCATACAATTGTTTGGTAATTGTTACAAAATAATGAAAAAAAGTAACAAAATATAAGCAAAATTAATTTTTTATGGTTTAATCAACAAAAATAAAAAATATCAATAATGATGATTTAATCGTTAGTCAAAGTTTGAAATGAAAGGACGGTTTTGTTTGAAGAAATAAATATAAATTGAAAAAAAATTTAAATTCTATTATTTCTAAAGTAAATTGCAATAAAAAATCAACAAATATAGTATAATTACACTTTAAAACTACAATTTATAGAATATTTTCTTAATTTATAAAGGTTTCTTATAATTGTGTTGTTTACTTCAAGGCTAACGTGATTATGTTATTGATAAAATTTTAATAATTTAAAAAGAAGTGTTTATATTAGAAAAAAGTGCTTAAATTATCTTTAAAAATGCACATTACCAGTGAAGTGAGTTCTACTACCACCAACTCCGCAAATCAAAGCAAAAAAGGTTCTAGTAACCGTAATTCTAATAATGAAACTAATAACAATAATTCTAACACCACAAACAACAACAATAATAGTAAAGAAGGTGCCTCCACTAAAAAACCAGTGGATACTAGTCCCTATTTGACTCCAGAAAATCTAATTGAAAGAACGGTTGATGTTCTGTTGGCCGAACATCCGGGAGAACTTGTTAAGACTGGATCACCTCATATTGTAAGTTTGAGAGTTCGTTAAGGTGGACTCTATTCCATGTGAAATAATTTTTAAAATTTTAATTTTTATTTAATTTTTTTATTTTTTTAGTGAATCTGAATAAAAAATCGATTTTTATGTACAAATTGCTTTAAAAAAACATATTCACTAATTTTAGTAAAAATTTTCTAAAAATTAGAAAAAATCGAAATTTTCAGAGAAAATTTTTATTTTAAAAGGAAAACAACCGAATTTTCAGAAATTTTTATAGTAATCAAAACTATACAACTCAAGCATTTTTTCAGTCTTTTTAAAAAAGTACCAAAAATACTTATATAAAAAGTACCAAAATTTCAAGTCTTTGATGTTTACTTTTCGAATTTCTGAAGATGTTATTTGGCGATATTAGAAACTAATATCGAAACTATCTTTCAATTATAATAAATTTTCTTTCTTACAGGTCTGCACCACATTACCCACACATTGGCGTTCCAATAAAACGCTGCCAATTGCCTTTAAAGTTTTAGCACTGGGTGAGGTAATGGATGGTACCATTGTGACAATACGTGCCGGTAATGATGAAAACTTTTGTGGTGAATTGCGTAACTGTACGGCAGTGATGAAAAATCAAGTGGCCAAATTTAATGATTTACGTTTTGTGGGCCGCAGTGGGAGAGGTAAGTAAAAAAAAAGAAAAGAAAATATAGGAAAAAATACCATGATTGTGGCATGATTTGCTGCCAATTAAATTAAAAAAACAAGCCAAGTTGTTGTTTCCTTTTCTAGACTAAAAATTTAAAACGAAGAAAGAAAACATAAGGAAATAAACCAAAAGAAATGGAAATAAAAAAATGATTTCTTTAAAAATTAAATCAACTGTAACAAAAGAGATTTACATCACATTGTCACTGTTGCTGTCTCAATTTAAAATGTGGTATGAAGTCTTAGACGGTTGTCTAAGACAGTTTAGTGAGCGGCAAAAAAGACTGACGTTAAAGTAAAATTAAATCAGCGTAACTGTTTATTTAAATCCCCGCATCATTGGCTGTTTGTTAAGTGATTTCTGTTTTTCATTTTAACGTATTTTTGTCATTTAATTTTTCCTTTTTTTTGTGTGTGACAATTGCTCATTAAAATTGTCTTATGCCCAGCTACTGCTTCTACTTTTCTTTCCCTCTTCCGGCTAAAAATGACCCATGTTTTGCCACCCTTGTTGGTTTGTGTTATCATGGCCGTCTTTATTTTCTTATATCAACATTATAATTCTTTTTGTCATTTTAAAGTGCCAAATAATTCCTTTAAATTTCTTTTCCAAACAGAAAAAAAGGCATCATTTTTATTTTGTTGCTTGTTTTATTTAGCTCATTATTTGTTGTATAATCATTTAAAAGTTGAAAAAATGGATTAATATAAAAGTATCCTTTTCGTGTTTTATCGTTTTAATGGCATAAATTTACATTAGGATTAGTTGGGTCTAAAAACACCCAAATAATTTCGTTTTTTTGGAGTTGTTTTCGAAACCTTTTTTTTTGTTTGATTTTTTTTGTCACTTTATTTTGTTTGCCGTTTTGGTTATTAAAAATCCTTGTTTATTTGTTAATTTATTGGGATTATTTAGTCAATTTGTAATGGAATTACTGTTAAATGTAAGAAAAAAGTACCCGATTTTAATGTTTTTGAAAAGATTATTAAAGAAAGTATTTAAAAAGTACTTTTAGAATTAGGACATTGTACCATTAAGTACCACTTGGTATCATTAAGAGAATCACCAACTTAGTAAAGTAAACAAAACTGATAGGAGTGTCAAATATTTTTTTTAATATGATGATTTTCGGAAGAGGGACCTGGGTATATTATGGATCGATCTATTTAGAATTCAAGTAGTCAATCTTGAAGGTTAAAGTTATGTTTAAAAGAGGAAATACTACCAGGCATGGGTGTAATAATTCATTACACGGTCAATTACAATTAACTGTAATTTTATGCATTTTTAATTAAAATTACATAAAATTACAAGTAATTGTAATTTGTCAATTTTTATAACAATTAAAAGTAATTGTAATTGGCAAAACTTAATTACAATTACAAGTAATTGTAATTGGAAAACTTTAATTGTAAAAAATGTAATTGTAACAGAAATGTAACTGTCAAACTAGCCTACTTTCATCAGTCAGGCTAAACGACAGATAAAGTTATCAACCAGCTCAAGTGTTAAGTGGGTAAAATTTAATTATATTTTACTTATTTTATTCCTTTTCCTAATTTTTGTATTTTGTTTAAAGACCGCGCATTTCTTTGAATCTATTTTACTTGTTGATGTTGAGTACAATTTGATTAATAGTTATCTATTGACTATAGATTAGACTATGTACTAGTCTTTTAATTACTTCAATATATAGTCTGTTGATCAGTCCATTGAACGATATCACATATATCTATTGCGATCCTTTTCATGGAAATGTAAAATAGAACTAAATGAATTGTCCTCCGACGTTTCTTAAAAGTGTGTGGTAAGTCATATCCATAAAAAGTCCAGGTTTAGTTTTGTGCGTGAAAGGGTTGATTTTCCTAATAACTTTTTATTTTAAAGAGACTTCTCGTCCTGCTTTTTTTAATTGGGCCACCACTCAGGGGACGACCATTACTTATGCTAGGCATTGTATTGGAACTAGGAAAATAGGTTGTGGGAAGGCGGAAGGAAAGATTAGTATTTGATTTAAATTTTCTTATATCGAAAGTGACAGGGAATACCTCTGCAGGAACTTTATTCCACATAAGAACAGTGCGGCTGAAGAATGAATTTTCCCTGTAATGTGTTGTGCGGTCCACTGGCCAATTTACCACAAATTGGTGTATTCTTGAAGAAAGACGTGTATTACGCAAGAATATACGGGTAGCGGGAACAAGTTCCCTAATTTCAAAGGAACATATTCCATTGTAGTATCGAGAAAACTGTGGAATACACCCGACGATGCGACGGTGCTCCAGTGGATCAATAGAGTTTGGTACCCTACTGTCACCGATAAGTACCTTCGCCCTCTTCTGTACGCGGTGGAGTAGCTCCAAAATAGACTTCGAAGCTCCGGCCCATACATGAGAGTCGGATATAAGTGGTGTAAATAGTAAGAAGATCAGATGGAGTGAAGTATGTCTTCAAGTGTCTCGGTCTTTTGAACCGAGAGAGCTTGGTCTATGATTGAATGAATAAGAATGGCAGATACTACTGTCGTCTGCAAAAGAGTAGATAGAGTTGGAAGTTTGACCTTCTTTATAAAGATAAGAAATAGGGTAGGGCAAAGAACGGAGCCTCCTGAATTAATCTTGAACTCGTTTGATGAGATCAAATCTGTAACAACTCGTATAGTGCGATCTCTGAGAAAGCTCGAAATAAACCGAGAGAATAATTACCGACACCATATGCAATTAGTTTTGATACGAGTGCACCATGTCACACTCTATCAAATATCTAAAGCCACTACTTCACTTTCACCAAAATGGAATGATACCATTTCTCAGAAAGGAAGGCTAGTAAGTCTTTCATAGAGCGACCTCTACGAGAGCCATATTGGCGAACGTTAAGTAAATTGTTGGTCTCTAAATACTTGACAAGATGGAAATTGACCATACTTTCCAAAACTTTAGAAAGCGCTGAGCTCACTCCCATCTCGAGTGGTCTGATACCCATAATGATGTTTAGCTTACCTCTGGGAGAGTATTAGTTTAAAGTATTCTTATAATCGCCTAAAGTTTTTTCAATAGGTGATAACCTACAACATTTCCAAACCTTTGGTTGACGTAGTGCTCCAGCCAGCATTTATACCCAAGTAGTAGGTACAATCGCCCTGAATTAGTTTGTTACACTTCACCAGATTATTTTGATTAGATAATAATAGATACATATGTATGTATTAACATTTTTCAATTACTAACGAAAAACCTCTCCAATATTTAATTTATTTTTATCCATATAGAATTTTTGAAAATATTCGATGATGTGTTGTAAAAAATTTAATATTTTAACACCCTCACACTAAGCCACTAAATCCTTGCCACTACTGCAAATCATCTAATACATATACAAATATTTAAATAAGCAAAAATATTTAAAAAATTCATAATATTTGTGAACGCTAACACATAAATTAATAATAAATACTCACACCCACTCATATACAAGTGTAAATATGTATACCCTGCTGTTCGCAGTGGCGACTTCGTTTATTTTGTGCTGATGTTGGCCAAAAAATAAACTTTGATATTTAGTTTTATTTAAAAGAGAAAAATCGACTTTTTAAAAAACTGCAGGGTATATACATAAGTTCATATGTAAGAGTATATGTAAAACCAATGTAAATAAATGTGCGTATGTATTTAGTATTTGCTTGTTCTTTGCCACCAAATAAAGCTTTTCAGCATATGAGTAAATATTTTCTAATGGTGCTAAAGAATTTATATGAATTGTATTTCATGTATGCGTATATACATTAAATCTATATACAAAATGTGTGTGTGTATGCATGTGTGTATAATAAATTCGTGACTACAATTAAATTCCTTCGATTTTCAGTAACATGCGAAAGAAAATTCCACAAATAAGTAATTTTGAAATTGGATACTGTTTGTTGAAAGACAGAAAAAATTCTCTTTTTTATTTATTGAAATCTTATTTGTGGAAAAACGAGTGTGTGGGTTATATGAAAGTTTATGTAAAAAACAGAAATGCAAATTTAATTACATATATGAAAATTTATCTTTCTTCTATTCAAGTGTTTGTTTGTTATTAGAAATTAATACCAATAAAGAAAATGAGAAAACATATGTGTGTATGTGTGTTGATTAAGATTTCTTTAATTTAAAGAGGTTTTTATAACACACACATTTATGTGTACATCTGCTTATATGTAATTCTATAAAATCTTCGATATTTGATTTCAAATCAGAATAGAATGTCATTAAGTTTGTAAATTAGATTACTGATATTAATTTGTTTTTATTGTGTTTAAGAGAATTCAGTATTACTGAGTTTTTTTATTTATTTATTTATTTATTTATTTATTTATTTATTTATTTATTTATTTATTTATTTATTTAATACAAAATGATTTTTTTTTAAATTAATAACTTATAACCAAAATTTAGAATTCATCAGAAAAATTTCTTACGCCTGATAGAGACTAACTAACTTAATAACTAACAAACTAACTAACCAACCAACTAACTAACTAACTAACTAACTAACTAACTAACTAACTAACTAACTAACTAACTAACTAACTAACTAACTAACAAACCAACTAACTAACCAACCAACCAACTAACTAACTAACTAACTAACTAACTAACTAACTAACTAACTAACTAACTAACTATCTAACTAACTAACTAACTAACTAACTAACTAACTAACTAACTAACTATCTATCTAACTAACTAACTAACTAACTAACTAACTAACTAACTAACTAACTAACTATCTAACAAACTAACTTACTAACTAACTAACTAACTAACTAACTAACTAACTAACTAACTAATTAACTAATTAACTAACTAACTATCTAACCAACTAACTACCTAACTAACTGACTAACTAACTAACTAACTAACTAACTAACTAACTAACTAACTAACTAACTAACTGACTGACTGACTGACTGACTAACTAACTAATTAACTAACTAACTAACTACCTACCTAATTAACTAACTAACTAAATAACTAATAAACTAACTAACTAACTAATAACTAACTTACTAACTACTTCGTGGGATAGTCATTTAAAATTTCAATAACTATCCGAATGGAGGGGCTTTTCTTTATTTTTAAATAATGAACTAAGGATAATACTCCGTAAAATGAATAACAAAAACATTAATTAGGTTTGACATTATTTAAAATGATTGTTATTTATAAAGTTGCAGCTCGAACTTTAAATTAAGGACAAACACATTATGACAACAGGTACTTAAAAATCGTCCCTGTCGCATAAAAATTTACTTTCAATTTCAGTTTCAAAGTTTTTAAATATTAAAAAAAAACTTACAAAACTCCCCAAGCACATTGTAAATTTGACCAAATAATAAATACTTTTTTAATAAACACAGAAAAAAACTTATAAAAAGTTTGGTAAAAAATACTTAACGTTTCCTTAACAATCATAAAATATACTGCTCGTTTTTCTTTAAATGAAAAAAAACGAAATACTACATATTCAAGTGGCCTCCCAAACCCCAAAAAACTGAAGATTTTTTAAGATAAAAATAATGAAATTCAAATAAAATACACACAAGGAATTTGTTACAAGAAAGAGAAAAGTCCTAAAAAAAATAAAATAAAGTACGTAATCACAGACACAAATAAAGAAAATAATGAAGAATATTAAATTTTTAATGATGTTTAATGGATGGCGGAAGCTAGAAAAAAAGTCAGGAGAAATAAAAATATAAAAGAAAACAAAAATATATAACATTAAATATAAAACAGGAAGCAACAGAAAGATGGCAAGGGAGGATTGAAAATAAACAAGGAAGTTGTGAAAAATACGTAAAAATCAAAAAGGAAAGAAAGGAATAAATAAACAGGAAATCAACTTAAGTAGCAGGTGTGTTTAAAGTGGTTGTTAAAATAAACTTTCTATTTTTAAAGAAACTTTTCTTTAGTATTTTTTTCTTTGCATATTGTTTTATTTCTCTTTTTTCGATTTGTAAATGATGATAATTTAATAAAGACTTTTTGTTTGGCTCCTTTATTTAATGTTAATTTAAAATTAATCCGCATTATGCTGTTTTTCTCTATTACTCTGTTTATGAAATGCATTTTACATTATTTGATCACTTTTCGAGTGCAGACAATATTAATGCCTAATAGTCAAAATGTAAAACATTTTGTAATTACACATTAGTGCAAAATAGTTATTAGAAAAAAAACCTAACTTAATATTCAAATATTTTGAAACATTCATACTTTTGCCATAGTGCTCATCTTCAGATTCTAATTTTGTTTAATATCCTTGTCCAAAGTTCTTGCTAAACATGTTGTTAATTAACATATCTTTGGATGAGCAAATTGTTTACAGTGGTGGTGAAAATTATATTAGAAATTTAAGGTTTTTTTTAAGATATTCTGTGGCCTCCGGTAGGTTAGTGGTTAGGTTTCTAGTCTGGTAGACCGGAGGTGGTGGGTTCGATTCCCACATGAGACACTGCTTAGGGAGCACACAACAGGCTCCATAGAGGCCTTGGTGTATTTCTTTGGATTTTTTTAAAAAAACTAACTTAAGATTTTCTGTTTTATAGCAGATGGTGATCTAATTTGTCACTAAAAGTTCCATTCTTAGAAAAAATTTTTTTCCAGATAATTTTAATTTTAAATAAGAATTCATCATCTCTGAGTGGTTGGTTGGTTGATCAAGTAAAGTCGGAGGGACTCCGGTTTGCCAGAACCACCTCACCCGCCAGATGTAGTATTGTATGTTATTAGATCCAGGCTTGAAGTACACCATATATTTTTTAAATTATAAATTTTATTTATATACAAATTTTAACCAAAAATTCCTTTTTTAAACTTAATCCTACAAAATATGAAATTTAAATTCAAATTAATTTTAATTTTAAAACCTCTAATTTTCATACACTACTAAATATTCCTTCATAACTGCTTCCCATGCAATACAATAGTAACATTTAATTTTTTTAATTGTCCTCATTCTCCAATACCCAATCTAGAATGAACAAATTGCCTGCCTACCTACCTAGAAGAACTTGCCGACCAAACGTCTCTCAACCTTCGATTACTCTTCAATTTAATTTACAACTAAATGAGTGCATAGAAGGGTATGAGTATTGCACTAAAACACTGTAAAGTACTACACATGTAAAACATTTAACTTAAATCTCAACTTAATGTCTTCTACTTCATCTTATACATACATACTTTACCTTGGCATAAGTATTGTTGTTTTGTAACAAATTGCAATTCATTATTATAAATTCTCTCACTCCCTATACCCACACAAACACACACACACACATATCCTCCTTCACTTACATATTCTACTTTAATATTTAGTCCTACAAAATGCACTCTCCTGAAAACATGCAATTTCAAACAAAGATTATTCACGTATTAATGTGTGTCTGTTCATTTATGGTCGAATGCATTTTCATATTGTAGTCAATGATGTTGTTGTTACAACAATTATTATATTGCTCTTGTATTATTATACCAAAAATCTTAATAATGAAGACATGTTATTCTCTTCTTAGCATTTACTGCTATATGTTTATTTGTTTTAATGCCAATAGTTGTTAGATAATGTATATGTGTGTAAGGATATTTATTCGTATGAGCATATTTGTAGTGTTGAAAACATTAGATAAGATTATTGTGTCATAATGCGAAATAAATTTAATTAAAATGTTTATTACTTTAGTGTTTTATAAATTTTATACTCTTAACAAAACATCGAACAAAATAATTGTACTTAATTGTTTTTTTGTCGGTGTTAGGAAGGAATATCCACAATAGTATGTTTAGTGTAATAATTGCATTGTTGATTACTGTTTCTGCCTAACCATGTCATAATTTTTGAGTGTAATGTAAGTTTGAAATTGTTGTTTGAGAACGAAAGAGAATGAAAACTTTGTAATAAAGAGGGACTGTAACTAAACGCAATTGTAAAATGGGTCATGTATCCTTAAGTTTTTGACTATCAGTAAAGTAATAAGTAGTTTCAATAATAGCCGAATTAAACAATTAGATCTAAGATGACAAAAAGTCGGACCAATAGTCAAACTAACTAAATGCCATGAAACACGGTTGTCATATTTTACAAAGTTATCAGTAAAATGTTCAGAAAATGTGTAATAATCTTCTGAACTTACAATTTTTCTTTTGTAACGTTGTAAGGAAGAGCAGTACCAAAAGTATTGCAAAACTAACTAACTAACTAACTAACTAACTAACTAACTAACTAACTAACTAACTAACTAACTAACTAACTAACTAACTAACTAACTAACTAACTAACTAACTAACTAACTAACTAACAAACTAAAAAACTAACAAACTAACTAACTAACGAACTAACTATCCAACCAACTAACCAATAAACTAACTAACTAACTAACTAACTAACTAACTAACTAACTAACTAACTAACTAACTAACTAACTAACTAACTAACTAACTAACTAACTAACTAACTAACGAACCAACCAACCAACCAACAAACCAACTAACTAACTAACTAACTAACTAACTAACTAACTAACTAACTAACTAACTAACTAACTAACTCACAAACAAACAAACTAACTAATTAACTAATCAACTAACTAACACACAGCACAAGGTTTAAATGAACTCACCGACGGACAGCTTTTAAAGTTTGGTACATATTTGTGTCATCAGAAGTTTTTTCGGTATCGCCTTTTTGCTGCTTTTAATCCCACAATTAATTCGTCTGACAATGCTCTATGATGTTACCTATTCTCTATCCAAATATTTCCTCTGAAATTTTAATTTTAGGTAAAATAATATTTAACTATCTAAAAAAAGACTGCCTTTGACAGCAGAAATTAGTTTTAAAATATAAATAAATTTGTCTTAATTCCTGGCAAGAAAAAACTTTTTACTAATAAATATTTTTTTAGAAGGAGTTAAAGGTGTTTATCACATTGTTGCTATTAATTAAGCTTAACGAGGTTACAACACCGCCATCACCATCACATTATTAAAATCTACTACTAAAATATTCCATTAATTCCACAGGAAAACACACAAACAGATATACATACATATATACATTTTAAAGTATTGGTGTGCTACTAAATAAACAAACAACAGCTGTTCTTGAGCTGTTGCTGGAGGAAAAATGACAACAGGACTAAAATTGACTAGTGTGTAAGAAGAAGTAGTAGAAAGCTAAATACTGTAGCAGAATTTATTTAAGCCTTATGCTAAAGTGAAAAAGTTTCTTGTGTGATTTTCCCTTAATGCTTGTTTGGTATAAGAAGAATCCTCAAAGTAATATAATGAATTTTTGTATATGCCCCTCATCTCATTAGCATGGAAAGTCTTAACAAAAAAGTCCTTAGCACTTAGCCAACAACTAAACACTTTGATATACAAATTTACTTGTATATAATTTTATGTATGTTTGTATCAAAAAAAAATGTTACAAAGTATTTAACCTTGCTGCCAAAAAGGAGACTGTCTGCATGATTTTTTTTATACATACATACTATTATAGACATACATATTTAAAGAAAGAAAAACAACCCCTTTTTTAAGGTTGGCTTCAACATGTTTGCTCATTTTCATTAAAAACCCCTTTATATGGGAGCAGGAGAAGTAGAAAAAATAATATCGATGATTAAAAGGTGAAGATTTAAGAGCTCTAGCATCATTAAAGGTTGAAATTAACAAAGAATAAATCATTATGAAGAAAACTTTATGATGTTGAAAAAATTCAAAGCTTAGTCTTTAAACTTTTATTTTTCTTATTAAATTTAATATATTTATATCATTAAATCATAAAATAAATAAATAAAACTACTGCAAACAGAACTACTTGTGTATCAGTTGGTTCGTATTGTATTGTTTTGAAATTAAATTTTCATTAATTCAATTACATATTTCGTCAAATCATTTGAATTTGTTTCCAAACAATTTCTTTTTCTTATACCAAACTGTACAATATTTAACAACGGCTCTTATATTGATTTCTTTTTAAATTAATTCTTTAAATCAATTGATTGTTTAGTAAACTTTTTCTTTGCCAGCAAATAATGTAAATCGTTTTAAATATTTAACATAACAGACAAAACTTGTTAAAGAAAACCAATAAATTTGTTATGTTTATTGGCTTTAAATTTAAAGAATTATCGAAAATGAAAGAAAAGCCTTACGAAAACAATATAAAAAAGAAGAAAAGAACATAAAAATTGTTGTAATCTGATGCTTAAAAATAACATAAATTTTAATGGTTTTTGGAAAGAAAAAAAAATTGAAATTGTCACTCTACAATAGACTATAAACGTTGGACAGTTTAAAAGTAAGATTAGGGCAAAAACAAAGGTCGTGTACAATTTTTTTGTAGTAGCTATTTTTAATTTAAGATTAATTTGACGTTTATTGTTAACAGTTAAATCAAACATGGAGTAAATGTGGGAAAGGAAGAAGTGTTAATTTAAAAAGGGAACATAGGTATTTTACTAACATAAAATTATGTATTTAAAGTGGACTTTTAAAGGTATTAGCTAGTTAGTTAGTTAGTTAGTTAGTTAGTTAGTTAGTTAGTTAGTTAGTTAGTTAGTTAGTTAGTTTGGTAGGTAGTTAGTTAGTTAATTAAATATATAACATTAGTTCAAATAATAAATTCTTAAGTCAAGACTTCAGATTCCTTTATTGTCAAGGCTATAGTCTACAATTCTTTCAATTATCCAGACTATAGTTTGTGTTAAATAACTAAAGCCTGTTAATAGTTAAGACTGAAAAATTTTCAAGACTTCAATTTCTTTAATAGTGAAGACTATACTTTGTGTTAATGACAAGACATGGCTATAGTCTATTCTATAGTCAAAACAAAAGTTTATTTTATAGCCATGACTATTCTGATAATAATATCAAGACTATAGTCTGTTCTATAGTCCAGAATAGTTCGTTCTATAGTTAATAACCGGAGTCAATAACAAGCTTAGTAAATACTATAGTCCGCTGTATAGTTAAGACTGCAGTCAGTACTAAAGTTAATGGCCTGTTTTTGTATATAGTATATTTTATAGCCAATGCTATAGTATTTTCTATAGTCAAGACTATAGTCCGTTCTGTAGTCATGTCTATCCTATAGTCAAGACTATAGGTAATTTTATAGTCAGGACTGTATGTAATTCTATAGTCAGGACTATAGACAATTCTATTGTTCTTCTATAGTCTATAAAGTACGTGGTCAAGACTATAACTTGTTACATATTAAATTCTATATTCTGCTTTTTATTCAAGATTATCAACTGTTCTTAATTTATATTAAATACTGAACTCCCTCTTCAAGACTAAAAGTGAAAGTACACAACACGCGTTACGCGTTATTTTGATATTTCTTTTAATTTTTTTTAACTATTACTGTTTTAAAAATAAAAATTTTAGGCTTTTGTTTATTTTTTTAATTTTTTTCTTTCATTTTTGATTAAGTTTATTTCATTTTAAGTTTATTCTTATTCTACACAAAACAAAATACAACCCTGATCAGCTGCCGACGCGTCAAAAGTTGAAAGTTGCTGAACTTGTGTTCAGCAACTTTTTAATGAAAACACACTATTTCAACTTCTTTTGACAGAAGCATATAACGCGTTGCCGCGTACAACGCGAGTTGTGTACTTCCACCTTAAATGCATACAAATAAGGCTTTCATAAACAAGACTGTAGTCTGGACTATAAGCTATCCAAAAATCGAGATTATTCAATAGCCAAGACTACTTGTAGAAAGTTCTTTATTGAATACTATGGTTTTATAAACAATAAATTGTTTTTAATTTTTATTGAATATATTCCTTTAAATCGCTTTTCTTTTTATTCCTCCCATCATTATTTCTTAACATGTTTTCAATGTTTGTTGCTGTTTGTATTTTTACTGATTTCGTGAAGTTTGTTGTTGTTCTTGTTATTATAATCATTACCCTTGTTTGTTATTTCATTATGAGTAGATTTCCGCTTCTGTATTATTCTTCACTTGTTCTTCTACCATTTATGTTACTCTTGTTATGGTAGTTGTTGTTGTAGTAATAATATTACCAAGTCTTTATAACCGTCTTTGTTGTTTATTTGTCTATTTAACGCTGTGTTTGTTCTTTAGTGTTTTCATACACACATACATGAATTTTTTTTTGTAAGAGTCTGGGCGTGTGTGTAACTGTATTATGACTTCCGCTTCTTTATTTTTCTTTGTGATTTTTTTGCTATCTTTTAGTTGTCGCTGTTGTTGTTTTTGGTTATTTGTTAATTTTTAACGCCTAAGGACATGTTTTATATTTGGTTGTTTGCTTTTGTTTCAGTATTTCTTTTTTTTTTTCTATTTCGTTAAGTGAGTCTGTGTCTCTAACTTTTTTAACTTTTTATTTCCTGTTTTGTCTTTTTGTATAAAACAAAGCAAAAGCATTAAAAAAAACAACCAACATAAAATTTGTTATTGGTTTCATTTTTTGACTTGGTAGTAGTATACAAAATTTATAGCGTTTCTTCTTTAGCAATATAAACCCATATAAGAATTTTTTAGTGTTTTTATTAAATTTTTAAAGTATTTTAAAACATGAGTTATTTTTAAGAAATTTTTAATTGCTTAATATTGATTTTTTTTTTTTTTTAATTTTAAGACTATTAGTTTCACAGAGAAAATTATATGACTTTTTTTAACTAAAATAAATATTAAACAATATTTCATTTATGATTTTTTAGAAACTTTTTGTTATTTGATTCTTATTAAATTCAAAAACAAATCATTTTGTATTTGTTAAGTCAACAACTTTATGCCCTTTATTTGATTTTTTTTTAAGAAATTGGCTTAAATTTTAATTAAATCTTTTTTCTCAAACTTTTACTTAAAACAAAAAACGCTGTTAGCCTAAGGTGTTAATTTAATACTTTATTTCCATCTTGAATTAAGTCAAATGTGCTCCCTGTATATTATTTACAGTGTTTTTGCCAATAAAAGTAAATGGAAATTTTAAACCTTAATTTTTCATAATACAAACACAAACAACAACAAAAAAAGTAAATAAATGAGGGATCATTATTAAGTAGCTTTTTAAATCCATTTTATCTTACGTCTACAGTTTAGCCCAAGGACTTGAAATTTATACGAGTATTTAAAAGTAAAGCTGAAAGATTTTTGTTTATTAATGTGTTAAAATCTCTTTTATCTTGTCTTTCCATGTCATTTCATTCATATTTGTAGATAAAAGGAAGGCAACTGACTGACCTTTCTAGTGTTTTTGTTTTAGATGTTCGGGTTAGAAGAGGATGTATTGTTGTAATGTTGACATTTGGTCAAGTTATTGCTGTTATATTTATTTTATCAAAAGATACTATTTTAAATATATAATGAAGGTTCTGCTTTGTTTAAAGGTACACACATACATATGTATATATGTATATATTTATTTTTTATATATGTCTACTTAGATATGTATATACAACTATTGTTTACCTACACATTCATTTACATACATAAATCTATTAAGAATCTAAAAGTCTACAAGCATAAAGATTAATATCCTTGATAAGCCTTAAAGTAAATACATATAAAAGTAATTTATATACCTTCATACACACATGTGTTTGTATGTTTAGGAATGTGTGCATTTTAGTATGAATATTTGTGCTTATACATATTTGTTTAAATGTGTTTAACTTTTGCTTTTAATTCTTATTAATTACCTCCTTTTATCCAACAAAAACTCTTTTCCAAGTTCTTAAATATATTTTTTTTTGTAAGAAATTTAAACATATTTAACAAGTGTTGACACATTTTAAAGGCAAATCTCTTTTGTAAAGTTTTACCAAAGTTTTTTAATTAGTTTTAACAACTGAGGGTTTTAACTAGGATCGACAAATTTTATTATATTAGCTGAATTCCTCATTCCAGTTAATTGTTAAGTAGTTTTTGCGTCATTTTGTAGAGTAGACTATAGACTAGACTATAGAATAGACTATAGACTAGAGTATAGACTAGATTATAGACTAGAGCATGGACTAGGGTATAGACTAGAGTATAGACTAGACTATAGACTAGAATTTAGAGTAGACTATAAACTAGACTATAGACTAGACTATAGACTAGACTATAGACTAGACTATAGACTAGACTATAGACTAGACTATAGACTAGACTATAGACTAGACTATAGACTAGACTATAGACTAGACTATAGACTAGACTATAGACTAGACTATAGACTAGACTATAGACTAGACTATAGACTAGACTATAGACTAGACTATAGACTAGACTATAGACTAGACTATAGACTAGACTATAGACTAGACTATAGACTAGACTATAGACTAGACTATAGACTAGACTATAGACTAGACTATAGACTAGACTATAGACTAGACTATAGACTAGACTATAGACTAGACTATAGACTAGACTATAGACTAGACTATAGACTAGACTATAGACTAGACTATAGACTAGACTATAGACTAGACTATAGACTAGACTATAGACTAGACTATAGACTAGACTATAGACTAGACTATAGACTAGACTATAGACTAGACTATAGACTAGACTATAGACTAGACTATAGACTAGACTATAGACTAGACTATAGACTAGACTATAGACTAGACTATAGACTAGACTATAGACTAGACTAGATACTATAGACTAGACTATAGACTAGACTATAGACTAGACTATAGACTAGACTATAGACTAGACTATAGACTAGACTATAGACTAGACTATAGACTAGACTATAGACTAGACTATAGACTAGACTATAGACTAGACTATAGACTAGACTATAGACTAGACTATAGACTAGACTATAGACTAGACTATAGACTAGACTATAGACTAGACTATAGACTAGACTATAGACTAGACTATAGACTAGACTATAGACTAGACTATAGACTAGACTATAGACTAGACTATAGACTAGACTATAGACTAGACTATAGACTAGACTATAGACTAGACTATAGACTAGACTATAGACTAGACTATAGACTAGACTATAGACTAGACTATAGACTAGACTATAGACTAGACTATAGACTAGACTATAGACTAGACTATAGACTAGACTATAGACTAGACTATAGACTAGACTATAGACTAGACTATAGACTAGACTATAGACTAGACTATAGACTAGACTATAGACTAGACTATAGACTAGACTATAGACTAGACTATAGACTAGACTATAGACTAGACTATAGACTAGACTATAGACTAGACTATAGACTAGACTATAGACTAGACTATAGACTAGACTATAGACTAGACTATAGACTAGACTATAGACTAGACTATAGACTAGACTATAGACTAGACTATAGACTAGACTATAGACTAGACTATAGACTAGACTATAGACTAGACTATAGACTAGACTATAGACTAGACTATAGACTAGACTATAGACTAGACTATAGACTAGACTATAGACTAGACTATAGACTAGACTATAGACTAGACTATAGACTAGACTATAGACTAGACTATAGACTAGACTATAGACTAGACTATAGACTAGACTATAGACTAGACTATAGACTAGACTATAGACTAGACTATTAGACTAGACTATAGACTAGACTATAGACTAGACTATAGACTAGACTATAGACTAGACTATAGACTAGACTATAGACTAGACTATTGACTAGTCTATAGACTAGACTATAGACTAGACTATAGACTAGACTATAGACTAGACTAGCTCAACTTTATCCTTACAGAAAAACAAAATAGTTGGTAACATATGACAAAATGTTAAATATTTAAATGGGAACAAGTTTTGTTTCAATTATTTCCCTCATTGTTGTTGTGTCATAAATTTCTCATTTATTTACATTTATGTTTATTTGCATTTCTTTTGTGCTTTAGCTCTTTTTTTGTTCAACGATTTTGTAAACGTTTTGGCATTTCTAGCGACATTTTATGAATTATTTGTCTGCAAATGTTGCTGAAAACAAAGAGCAACCCTTTTTATGTGTATATGTATCTTTAATTTTTCTTTATTCCCAAAAACATATCTTTAACCTATCGGCAATTTAAGAAAATCGATTTGGTTAAAATTTGCATCACGGTTAGTGCTACGTGCTGGATTGAGGGGGATCAATGTTGGACATTTTAGACATACATGGTTTTTTCTTAAATGAGTAAAACTTTTCACCTTTTGGTACTTAGTAGAAAAAATTGTTTAGTTTAGTTTAGATAGCTATTTGAAAAAAAAATTAATTGCTCATATACATTTTCAATAACTTTAAAATAATGAAGAGTTTATTCTTACATCCCCTTATTTACAAATTTGTAAACAAAATATCTAATATCCGTTTAATACTTTTTTTGCCCTAAGGCTTTAATTTTTTTCTTTCTATAAAAATCCATATAAAAAATTATTATTTAGTCTTAAAACACTCTGTTGCTTTTCAAAAGCACGCACTGTTTATTAAAGGCAAAAACGTTTATGAGAAAAAATATTGAGTCGTCTGTTTCGTGCTACAAATTATGTGTAACAACACACCAGCAAAGGTTACTGTAGCTTTTGTTTTGAGTTTTTTTTTGCAGTTTGGTTACGTCTTAAAAACGACACAAATGTGGCAAACCGTACCAATGGATAAGGTTTTTGCACGTTCTTTTGTACATACATAAATATATTCCACTTTTATATTTCAACACTGTTAGACATAGTTTAAAGATCACGTCTCTTGCAAACATGGTTTTATAGAAATATCACATGATGTTCTTCATTATGGAGCGAGTCCAACAATATTATCTGAAGTTTATGTATACCTTTGCGTAACATTTAGAAAGTTGAAGGTTGAAGGCGTTAATGGGTGGGTTAATTCATACTATAATTTTTATAATTTAAAAAAGTTTTTTAAAGGTTTTTCGATGGAAGTAGTAAAATTATAGTAAACTACATATTTGGTAATGAATCATTAAGAAAAAATGACTTTATAATGAAAACTAATTACCATTTACATTACGTAGAAGTAATTATGTAACGTCTGTATTGTCATACATATGAGATTGATTGTAACGATGTTTTTTTAATTCTCAATTAGTTACGAACTTTGAATAATTATATAGGAAGATTGAAGGACATTTTTTTGTTGATCATAGAGTAAATCTTATTCTCTTAATACATCATAAGCTGGGCTTTTTCTTATTAGGGCATATTAGTTTGAAGGTTTTGTTTAAATATAGCAATGACATACTGCAGCATGTGATAAACAACAAGAAAGTAACATTTTACAGTATGAGATTTGTGTTATAAACTAAAAGTCTTTGAAAATTTACATTATAAATAAAATGGCGTCAAGTTCCATTGCCCCTGTCACCTCCTACTAAAACTCTTGTTCCAGTTAAGATCTTTAGTAATGGCTGGTTAACTGCCAAACAGTTCTTTTTGTTAATTGTAAAATGTGTTTAGATTTTTTGCTGACTCCTTTCATCACTCAACACCATTTCGAAAGATATTTTTGAATGTTAACCAATTTTCTAACATTTTTAACAGAGTTTTTTTTAACTTAACTGGAATAATTCTGCAATACAATTATAAAATTGTATAATTGATTTTAAAAATTTGAAAATATAACAAGAAATGGTGTAGTTTATTTACAGTTAAGATGTTGTCGCTTTCCATCCAAACACAAAGTTCTTGTTTTGAAAAATGTCTTCAAAATTTTTTTCTTCCTCCATACACACAGTCTCTTTGTTGTTGACATTGTTGGTTTTTGTTGCTGTTGCTGCTCATTTATTGTTGTCGCTTTGGCCGTGCATAATTAAAAAAGTTTCATTACATTTTGTTGGTTTTCTTGGTTCGTTGAAGGCTGTTTAAAATGTTAAGCAAAGAAAATAAAAAAAAAACGAAAAGCATTTGTGTCCTGTTTGTAAATGAAATTGAAACAAATGTCAGAAAACAATAAAGATTTTCTTAAACAAATTCTTTCATTATTATTTTTTTGTTTTTGTTTTACTTTAACTAAGTTTCTCTACTCTGTTGGGTGCTTTAGCCATAGGTCCGTCTGTCCGCTGTTTTAGTATTAATGAGTGGGTGGGTGGTATTTAATTTAACACAAAATGTGGTGTTTCTTTAAATGTTATGGTTCGTTTAATTTAATATTTGACTTTAAGATTTGTGATATTTAAGGGAATCGCAAAATATCTTATACAAACTATAATTTTACAACTATAGAAATTTGTTTTAAATTTGGAAAGAGTAGTAGATATCCTTTAGACTCTTTTTTAAATTTAACCTTTAATCAGGCATTTTGAAAAGCATTTTTGACGCTAACTAATAAAATTCCTAAATAACACTAAAGATTTTCCTTTGCAGCTTTACACATACATATACAAGATGAAAGCCATGCTTGTCGTGAGCAGTGACCCAACAAAATATGCACCAATTTTAACAGAACTTTTTAATAAAATAAAGCTTAAGCTATAAATTTTGAACCTCCTTCTCTTTTTTGCCATTTGCAAAAATTTGTTGTTGTCCTTGGGGTTTTACTATTGTTTCTGCTCATGTTGTTGTATTTTGATTTTAAAATCGTATCCATGTAAACAATATTCAAGCCACAAATATAAAAAGGGAAATTTTAAATATATACACATACATACACACCTCCTGCTCATATTTTTCTAAATAAAATTTTATTTTATAACTCTATTTGAAAATGAAAATTTTGAATTTTATATGAGTGTGTATAGCTGCATAATGAAAAACATGGATTTCAAATGAATTTATAAGTGTAAAAGGAATATGTGTATCTGTATCTGTGTGTATATGTGTTTTATGTATTGTATTTGGTATCCAAAACCATATGCCAATTACCGCGTTGTTTGCAAAATTCAACAACATTCGGGGAATTTATGTTGTATGTATATTAAATTGTTACGCGCGTTAGTTTACTGCCATCGACACTTCTTCGATTCCCAGTGCTGCTGTTTTGCCTTTAGTCCTTGTGCTTCCTTCAATACTTTTGCACTTTATTTGTGCATTTTTGATTGTGTACGAATAGTTGCTTATGTGTGAATGTGAAATTTCCTCTTTTTTTGGGTAGTTTGAGGTTAAGATGAGAGAGAGAGATTGAAAATATTTTTGTTATTCTTTTTTTATGGGATGAATACAAAAGACAGTGGTCATTATTTCATCAATATAACTTTATATTAACGATCCAGCAAAAAATCTTCATATTTTGTTGATGAGTAATCTACATAATTTAGTTATTTAATACATTACCTGGTACTGAGTGGTCCTTATCAATAACATTTTTTATTTCTTTTTTGAATTTGATTTGTAACCAATTATCTAAAGAATCAGTCAAATTATCAAAGCATCTATCTAACATTTGTGGCTCGAATCATAGTTTTTTGAATTTCGTAGAACAAGAGTAATTAGTTACTTACCCCAAAAGTAAGTTCTATCACATTGCTTTCATATTACTTGCCTGCTTACCGGGTAAGTAAGGTTGTTCCTGGGGACTTATACAACACTCAGTTGCACTGATTTTTTGTTTGAAAGTTTCCGTTTTGTAGCACTCATTTGTAAGACCAACAAAGTAATCTTATCTTATGGTCCATTATTGAATTCTAAGACGTACTAGTTAGGTCCGTCTGTCTGTTGAAACTACGATATTAAATGAGGAAATAGACTGAATTTTGATAAGTTTAGCAATTGACAAAATAAATCTTAATAGAAAAGTTTTAATGAATATTTAAGAATTGTTAGAGTTATGCTAGTTGATTACACCACTGTGCATATTCTGCATATGTATTTGTATAGAAGAATAAACCCACGTTGGGACCATGTATAATAGGTAGCGTGAAATTGAAAATCCATAAATTCATAATATTTTTTGTTGTAGTGTAATATTTTCATGTTTTGAATATACATAATTATTTTTTGGAAAATGTATATATGCCACTTGAAACAAAAATTAAGCAAATGTTTAAAGTTATAACGCTGTTAAATTTTCTAATACATTCAAATAAATAAATTTATTTTTGTACTTTCATTTATAGGTAAAAGTTTTTCTCTCAGCATAATACTCTCAACAAATCCCATACAAATTGCCACTTATAATAAAGCCATTAAAGTGACGGTAGATGGACCGCGTGAGCCACGTTCTAAAATACGACATCCTGGTTTTCATCCGTTTGCCTTTGGGCCTCAACGTTTTGGTCCTGATCCTCTTATGGGCGGTTTACCATTTAAATTACCTGGTAAGTAAAAAAAATGCAAATAGCAAATTGAATTCATTAGTAATCAAAAAAAAAGCCTTGTTTGGCCTATAAATTACATAGATGTCTTATAGAGTAGGTGTAAATAAATTTTATAAATATATATTATTTTTTTTTTATTTAAACTTATAACTAATTCTAATTGCACGAATATGTATATAAAGATTTAAAATAATAATATGTAAAGTCCATAGTAGCCAAATTTATGATGTTTATT
>NC_060951.1:63768140-63774096 GCF_022045245.1 Lucilia cuprina
TAATCTATAGTCTAGTCTATAGTCTAGTCTATAGTCTAGTCTATAGTCTAGTCTACAGTCTAGTCTATAGTCTAGTCTATAGTCTAGTCTATAGTCTAGTCTATAGTCACGTTTATAGTCTACTCTAAATTCTAGTCTATAGTCTAGTCTATACTCTAGTCTATACCCTAGTCCATGCTCTAGTCTATAATCTAGTCTATACTCTAGTCTATAGTCTATTCTATAGTCTAGTCTATAGTCTACTCTACAAAATGACGCAAAAACTACTTAACAATTAACTGGAATGAGGAATTCAGCTAATATAATAAAATTTGTCGATCCTAGTTAAAACCCTCAGTTGTTAAAACTAATTAAAAAACTTTGGTAAAACTTTACAAAAGAGATTTGCCTTTAAAATGTGTCAACACTTGTTAAATATGTTTAAATTTCTTACAAAAAAAAATATATTTTAAGAACTTGGAAAAGAGTTTTTGTTGGATAAAAGGAGGTAATTAATAAGAATTAAAAGCAAAAGTTAAACACATTTAAACAAATATGTATAAGCACAAATATTCATACTAAAATGCACACATTCCTAAACATACAAACACATGTGTGTATGAAGGTATATAAATTACTTTATATGTATTTACTTTAAGGCTTATCAAGGATATTAATCTTTATGCTTGTAGACTTTTAGATTCTTAATAGATTTATGTATGTAAATGAATGTGTAGGTAAACAATAGTTGTATATACATATCTAAGTAGACATATATAAAATAAATATATACATATATACATATGTATGTGTGTACCTTTAAACAAAGCAGAACCTTCATTATATATTTAAAATAGTATCTTTTGATAAAATAAATATAACAGCAATAACTTGACCAAATGTCAACATTACAACAATACATCCTCTTCTAACCCGAACATCTAAAACAAAAACACTAGAAAGGTCAGTCAGTTGCCTTCCTTTTATCTACAAATATGAATGAAATGACATGGAAAGACAAGATAAAAGAGATTTTAACACATTAATAAACAAAAATCTTTCAGCTTTACTTTTAAATACTCGTATAAATTTCAAGTCCTTGGGCTAAACTGTAGACGTAAGATAAAATGGATTTAAAAAGCTACTTAATAATGATCCCTCATTTATTTACTTTTTTTGTTGTTGTTTGTGTTTGTATTATGAAAAATTAAGGTTTAAAATTTCCATTTACTTTTATTGGCAAAAACACTGTAAATAATATACAGGGAGCACATTTGACTTAATTCAAGATGGAAATAAAGTATTAAATTAACACCTTAGGCTAACAGCGTTTTTTGTTTTTAAGTAAAAGTTTGAGAAAAAGATTTAATTAAAATTTAAGCCAATTTCTTAAAAAAAAAATCAAATAAAGGGCATAAAGTTGTTGACTTAACAAATACAAAATGATTTGTTTTTGAATTTAATAAGAATCAAATAACAAAAAGTTTCTAAAAAATCATAAATGAAATATTGTTTAATATTTATTTTAGTTAAAAAAAGTCATATAATTTTCTCTGTGAAACTAATAGTCTTAAAATTAAAAAAAAAAAAAAATCAATATTAAGCAATTAAAAATTTCTTAAAAATAACTCATGTTTTAAAATACTTTAAAAATTTAATAAAAACACTAAAAAATTCTTATATGGGTTTATATTGCTAAAGAAGAAACGCTATAAATTTTGTATACTACTACCAAGTCAAAAAATGAAACCAATAACAAATTTTATGTTGGTTGTTTTTTTTAATGCTTTTGCTTTGTTTTATACAAAAAGACAAAACAGGAAATAAAAAGTTAAAAAAGTTAGAGACACAGACTCACTTAACGAAATAGAAAAAAAAAAAGAAATACTGAAACAAAAGCAAACAACCAAATATAAAACATGTCCTTAGGCGTTAAAAATTAACAAATAACCAAAAACAACAACAGCGACAACTAAAAGATAGCAAAAAAATCACAAAGAAAAATAAAGAAGCGGAAGTCATAATACAGTTACACACACGCCCAGACTCTTACAAAAAAAAATTCATGTATGTGTGTATGAAAACACTAAAGAACAAACACAGCGTTAAATAGACAAATAAACAACAAAGACGGTTATAAAGACTTGGTAATATTATTACTACAACAACAACTACCATAACAAGAGTAACATAAATGGTAGAAGAACAAGTGAAGAATAATACAGAAGCGGAAATCTACTCATAATGAAATAACAAACAAGGGTAATGATTATAATAACAAGAACAACAACAAACTTCACGAAATCAGTAAAAATACAAACAGCAACAAACATTGAAAACATGTTAAGAAATAATGATGGGAGGAATAAAAAGAAAAGCGATTTAAAGGAATATATTCAATAAAAATTAAAAACAATTTATTGTTTATAAAACCATAGTATTCAATAAAGAACTTTCTACAAGTAGTCTTGGCTATTGAATAATCTCGATTTTTGGATAGCTTATAGTCCAGACTACAGTCTTGTTTATGAAAGCCTTATTTGTATGCATTTAAGGTGGAAGTACACAACTCGCGTTGTACGCGGCAACGCGTTATATGCTTCTGTCAAAAGAAGTTGAAATAGTGTGTTTTCATTTAAAAAGTTGCTGAACACAAGTTCAGCAACTTTCAACTTTTGACGCGTCGGCAGCTGATCAGGGTTGTATTTTGTTTTGTGTAGAATAAGAATAAACTTAAAATGAAATAAACTTAATCAAAAATGAAAGAAAAAAATTAAAAAAATAAACAAAAGCCTAAAATTTTTATTTTTAAAACAGTAATAGTTAAAAAAAATTAAAAGAAATATCAAAATAACGCGTAACGCGTGTTGTGTACTTTCACTTTTAGTCTTGAAGAGGGAGTTCAGTATTTAATATAAATTAAGAACAGTTGATAATCTTGAATAAAAAGCAGAATATAGAATTTAATATGTAACAAGTTATAGTCTTGACCACGTACTTTATAGACTATAGAAGAACAATAGAATTGTCTATAGTCCTGACTATAGAATTACATACAGTCCTGACTATAAAATTACCTATAGTCTTGACTATAGGATAGACATGACTACAGAACGGACTATAGTCTTGACTATAGAAAATACTATAGCATTGGCTATAAAATATACTATATACAAAAACAGGCCATTAACTTTAGTACTGACTGCAGTCTTAACTATACAGCGGACTATAGTATTTACTAAGCTTGTTATTGACTCCGGTTATTAACTATAGAACGAACTATTCTGGACTATAGAACAGACTATAGTCTTGATATTATTATCAGAATAGTCATGGCTATAAAATAAACTTTTGTTTTGACTATAGAATAGACTATAGCCATGTCTTGTCATTAACACAAAGTATAGTCTTCACTATTAAAGAAATTGAAGTCTTGAAAATTTTTCAGTCTTAACTATTAACAGGCTTTAGTTATTTAACACAAACTATAGTCTGGATAATTGAAAGAATTGTAGACTATAGCCTTGACAATAAAGGAATCTGAAGTCTTGACTTAAGAATTTATTATTTGAACTAATGTTATATATTTAATTAACTAACTAACTACCTACCAAACTAACTAACTAACTAACTAACTAACTAACTAACTAACTAACTAACTAACTAACTAACTAACTAGCTAATACCTTTAAAAGTCCACTTTAAATACATAATTTTATGTTAGTAAAATACCTATGTTCCCTTTTTAAATTAACACTTCTTCCTTTCCCACATTTACTCCATGTTTGATTTAACTGTTAACAATAAACGTCAAATTAATCTTAAATTAAAAATAGCTACTACAAAAAAATTGTACACGACCTTTGTTTTTGCCCTAATCTTACTTTTAAACTGTCCAACGTTTATAGTCTATTGTAGAGTGACAATTTCAATTTTTTTTTCTTTCCAAAAACCATTAAAATTTATGTTATTTTAAGCATCAGATTACAACAATTTTTATGTTCTTTTCTTCTTTTTTATATTGTTTTCGTAAGGCTTTTCTTTCATTTTCGATAATTCTTTAAATTTAAAGCCAATAAACATAACAAATTTATTGGTTTTCTTTAACAAGTTTTGTCTGTTATGTTAAATATTTAAAACGATTTACATTATTTGCTGGCAAAGAAAAAGTTTACTAAACAATCAATTGATTTAAAGAATTAATTTAAAAAGAAATCAATAATAAGAGCCGTTGTTAAATATTGTACAGTTTGGTATAAGAAAAAGAAATTGTTTGGAAACAAATTCAAATGATTTGACGAAATATGTAATTGAATTAATGAAAAATTTAATTTCAAAACAATACAATACGAACCAACTGATACACAAGTAGTTCTGTTTGCAGTAGTTTTATTTATTTATTTTTATGATTTAATGATATAAATATATTAAATTTAATAAGAAAAATAAAAGTTTAAAGACTAAGCTTTGAATTTTTTCAACATCATAAAGTTTTCTTCATAATGATTTATTCTTTGTTAATTTCAACCTTTAATGATGCTAGAGCTCTTAAATCTTCACCTTTTAATCATCGATATTATTTTTTCTACTTCTCCTGCTCCCATATAAAGGGGTTTTTAATGAAAATGAGCAAACATGTTGAAGCCAACCTTAAAAAAGGGGTTGTTTTTCTTTCTTTAAATATGTATGTCTATAATAGTATGTATGTATAAAAAAAATCATGCAGACAGTCTCCTTTTTGGCAGCAAGGTTAAATACTTTGTAACATTTTTTTTTGATACAAACATACATAAAATTATATACAAGTAAATTTGTATATCAAAGTGTTTAGTTGTTGGCTAAGTGCTAAGGACTTTTTTGTTAAGACTTTCCATGCTAATGAGATGAGGGCATATACAAAAATTCATTATATTACTTTGAGGATTCTTCTTATACCAAACAAGCATTAAGGGAAAATCACACAAGAAACTTTTTCACTTTAGCATAAGGCTTAAATAAATTCTGCTACAGTATTTAGCTTTCTACTACTTCTTCTTACACACTAGTCAATTTTAGTCCTGTTGTCATTTTTCCTCCAGCAACAGCTCAAGAACAGCTGTTGTTTGTTTATTTAGTAGCACACCAATACTTTAAAATGTATATATGTATGTATATCTGTTTGTGTGTTTTCCTGTGGAATTAATGGAATATTTTAGTAGTAGATTTTAATAATGTGATGGTGATGGCGGTGTTGTAACCTCGTTAAGCTTAATTAATAGCAACAATGTGATAAACACCTTTAACTCCTTCTAAAAAAATATTTATTAGTAAAAAGTTTTTCTTGCCAGGAATTAAGACAAATTTATTTATATTTTAAAACTAATTTCTGCTGTCAAAGGCAGTCTTTTTTTAGATAGTTAAATATTATTTTACCTAAAATTAAAATTTCAGAGGAAATATTTGGATAGAGAATAGGTAACATCATAGAGCATTGTCAGACGAATTAATTGTGGGATTAAAAGCAGCAAAAAGGCGATACCGAAAAAACTTCTGATGACACAAATATGTACCAAACTTTAAAAGCTGTCCGTCGGTGAGTTCATTTAAACCTTGTGCTGTGTGTTAGTTAGTTGATTAGTTAATTAGTTAGTTTGTTTGTTTGTGAGTTAGTTAGTTAGTTAGTTAGTTAGTTAGTTAGTTAGTTAGTTAGTTAGTTAGTTAGTTAGTTGGTTTGTTGGTTGGTTGGTTGGTTCGTTAGTTAGTTAGTTAGTTAGTTAGTTAGTTAGTTAGTTAGTTAGTTAGTTAGTTAGTTAGTTAGTTAGTTAGTTAGTTAGTTAGTTAGTTAGTTAGTTTATTGGTTAGTTGGTTGGATAGTTAGTTCGTTAGTTAGTTAGTTTGTTAGTTTTTTAGTTTGTTAGTTAGTTAGTTAGTTAGTTAGTTAGTTAGTTAGTTAGTTAGTTAGTTAGTTAGTTAGTTAGTTAGTTAGTTAGTTAGTTAG
>NC_060951.1:63774196-63775517 GCF_022045245.1 Lucilia cuprina
GACTATAGACTAGACTATAGACTAGACTATAGACTAGACTATAGACTAGACTATAGACTAGACTATAGACTAGACTATAGACTAGCCTATAGACTAGACTATAGACTACACTATAGACTACACTATAGACTACACTATAGACTACACTATAGACTACACTATACACTATAGACTACACTATACACTATAGACTACACTATACACTAAAGACTAGACTATACACTAGATTATAGACTAGACTATAGTCTAACCTATAGAAAAGAATTCAGATCAGACTATAGACTAGACTAAACTATCGAGAAGACTATAGCCTAGACTATAGACTATGCTATAGACTATGCTATAGACAATACCATAAGCTAGACTATAGATTAGACTATAGACTAGACTATAGCCTCGACTATAGACAATACCATAGTCTAGACTATAGATTAGACTATAGACTAGACAATTGTTTTGACTATTGTCTAGGCTATATAATAGACTATTAAATAGACTATAGACTAGACTTTAGATTAAATTATAGACTATACCATAGATTAGACTTGACTATAGACTATTCTCTAGACTATTAAAATACAATGAAAGGTATTAAAATTTAAAATAATCATAACAAATTTCTCTTTTAATTGAGTGTGAAAAATTTGAATTTGTTCCTTCAAAAAAACATTATTTTAAATTCCAATTTACTTTTTTCTTGTTATAATAATAATCCCAAAAAATTGTAAAAAAATGGTTAATCAAACCAAAAGCCGCAATAAAAGAATTCTTTTTATATTTCAGAAAATAAAAAACAATGACAACAACTGCAGGAAAAATACAAACACATGGAAATTTTGTAAATCCTGTCATGATACGTCAACGGATTTTGATTGAAATTGATTGGCATGTAAAAACTCAATCATGGTAATCATAAAATGCTATAATGCCAACATTAAAAAAACAACAACAGCAACAACTTTACAAAATGATAATAATAATAAGGTTTAAAAAAAGCAACAAACAAAAAGCAGCCTCATAATCATGTAAAATGATGATGATGGATGTTTCAGTGTAACAAATGGCAGCAGCAGGTTTTAAATTCTGGAGTCAAAAAATGTACAGAGATTGTTTTTAAACCTACATATTTATAACGATAATACTTTATACGGTTTATATATTTTATTTTACTGTTACTAAGGGAATTAATGTGATTTTGTAGTATTTTCTTTATTTGCAGGGAGATAAATGAGGCAAAGGAGTTAAGAAATTTAGCATTTAAAGCTTATAAGGAAAATATGAACAGCAATTGTTGGAAAATTTTTTGCAAGTACCGCAATAA